>NC_091666.1:7881287-8184318 GCF_042453785.1 Malus domestica
TAACATCCCTAAGGCCAAAGAATTGAAAGGGAAGATATATTGCAAGTACCATAACTTGAACAAGCACACGACAAATAACTGTGTCGTGTTTCGAGATGCTGTCCAAAGCTGGATTAATAACGGTAAACTCAGATTTCCGGAAAAGAAAATGGGTGTCGACACCAACCCATTTCCCATGGCAACAGTAAATATGGATGATGCTCGCCTACCTAGGGACAAAGGAAAAGGGAAAGTCGAGTTCGTTACAATGTAACGCATTCTGAAGTATAATTCTCGGCCATAGTTCAACATTGATTTTTGTTCAAACAAGCCACCCATAGCTCTTTCGGGATCAGCTATTGTCAAGCCCATGACAGATTTCAGCACCGATGAAGAGGACGGGTCAGCGATTTTATGCAGACAGTGTAAAGGAAATATCAACGCCGAGCTAAAGGAAAAGCTATTTCAGGTTCTGATACAGCAACCTATGGCTGCAACACATCAAAAGGTGCGCGACGCAGGTCAACATCAAAGGGTCTTTGATAGGTTCGGCCCTAAAGCACGGTTTGAAGAGAAACCTTCAGTCAGACGGTGCCTCGACTTCGATGCACCATTTTATAACGAGGACTATTACGCACGTAATTCTAGCAGCTCAGGTTTTTCACCAAGCCAGAAAACTTTCAAACCTCCCAAACCGCAAGATTAGTGTTGGTATACTTATCATTCTTCTAAAGGTATATACACTACACTGTCCAAATCCCAGAAGCATCGGCACCAAAGAATAGACTGCATGGCCTGCCGACGAGCAGCCCAGGAAACTTCGGTCTCCAAGTGGCGATCGAAAGAAAAAATTGGCAACGATGATGAACGACCATCCCCAACCATTATGACAGAGTTGGTTCAAGGAAAACAGCCGGTCAATCATGATTTTGAAACTACATTTGAGGAGGCCAACAAGCGGATTAAACTTCTTATTCGGCCCGGGGAAATGAAGGCACGCCTTGAGCACTTCAGGGAGGAAACTGAAAGAAAACTTTCCCCGCTAACCCCACATGAACCTTTAACCAAAATTCGACGGAATTTATATCCACCATTCCTTGGGGAGGCCTTGGAATACATGCAAGAGTTCCATAAAAAGGATTCGACTAACGATTTATATGGTTTGCCGAAAGCATATCAAGATACAATTGATCTTGTTCTAACTTGTCCAGATGCTAAACGAATTATCCAAAAGACCTCAGATCCAGGGTTGAAAGCTAGGTTCCAACACATACGGGAAGCTCGAGTCCTTGGCTTTGAAGTTGACCCATACACTGATATCGACGCGGCAGACCTTCCCTTTTCGCTCGAGGACCTTCAGTATTTACGATACCACTTCAAAGTTTTTTCGGCCGTTTCTCTCTTCGACCTTACGATCGATGAAATTGAACGTGTCGCACGATTGGATGCCTATCTTGACACCCAGGATGCCTGTATTATGTACCAGGAGCAATCTCATCTCCTGCCACCAGTCCCAGGCTCAATTCCAGTTCCAGGCGAACTTGAGGCCAATGAACATAATGAAAAGGCTTCCAAAGAGACATCACGGGAACATACCATCGAAATAGGAAAAGAAGATACACTCAATACAAATCCAACAGAAGGAGGTTCCATAGAAGGTAGCCAGGAAGAAGAGAGGCCCGAAGAAGAAGATCGTAACCCGATTAGTCTTTCAGTCCTTGATAACATGGAAATCAATATGGTCCATGTTTTTCCAGTCGACTTTCAACCGAGCACATTCTAACCGAATTTCCTGGATGGCGACGTAGTTACTAAGGAAGCTATTCACTTTGACTTTGTAACTGTTGCCTAAACTGAGTCAACAACGAAAGATGAAAACCTCAAGACAGCTATGGTAGAATTATTTCATTGATCATCATCGACCAATCTCCATCATCTAAAGCCGTTGTATGTAACGGCTCACATCGAAGGATACCCAGTCTCTAAAATTTTTGTTGACTGTGGATCAACTGTTAATATCATGCTTGTAACCATCATGAAGGCGTTACGTCGCTCTAACGATGAATTTATTCCATCAGGGATCACCATGAGCAGTTTCGTCGGGGACAAATCCCAAACCAAAGGGGTGCTTCCACTAGAAGTGAACATCGTCGGTCATAATCACATGACCGTCTTTTTCATCATCGACTCCAAAACTGAGTATAATGCACTCCTCGGTCGAGATTGGATTCATCAAACAAATTATATCCCCTCATCATTGTATCAAGTTCTCATCTTTTGGGACGGCAAATCGATTATTGTTCATCCGGCCGATGCTCAACCCTTCGAAGCTAACATGATCCAAGCACGATATTATGATGACCACGTCGACTACATTACCTTACAAGGTTTCAATGAGGAAGGAAGACCGACTCAGATATCTGTTCAGAAGGCCATCGAGGTTGGCGCCGAAACTGTTCACCAGGATTTGGCGAGACTCGGATTGGCTAGCTTTATTTCCGATCCCGATGTCTGACACCAGTCAGACCAAACACCGAGCCGCAGTTTCATCGACCATGGAACGATTGCTGGCTCATTGATATGCGATCTCTAAATAACTGAATTTGGGCGTTAACCTCGTAGAGTTCCTCGCCGGAGGGGACAATGGTCCTGTTTTATCTCTTGACAAAGTCCAAGCCGCCCCAGCCGAACTCGAAGACAGTCGGCCTCAAGTCAAAGATCTGTTGGAGGAAATAAATGTTGGGACGGTTGATGACCCTCGGCCACTATTTATTAGTGCTTTGTTGCCCCGTTCTATTAGATCTGAACTTTGTAACTTACTCGGCGAGTTTAAAGATTATTTTTCTTGGAGCTATCATGAGATGCCTGACCTTGACCAAACCCTTGTCGAGCATGAATTACGTATCAAACCTGGTTGCAAGCCTTTTCGACAACATCCTCGACGATTCTCGACCGAAGTACAGCTCAGCATAAAAGATGAAATTGTTCAACTTTTAAATGCCGAGTTTATTCGAACTGCTCGATACGTCGAATGGTTGGCGAATATCGTACCAGTGCTAAAGAAAAATAGGGCCCTACGCATTTGCATTGATTTTCGAAATTTGAATCTAGCAACACCCAATGATGCATATCCCATGCCAATTTCAAATTTGCTAATCGACGCCGCGGCTAATCATGACATGCTGTCATTCATAGATGGACATGCCGGTTATAACCAAATATTTATTATCGAGATCGATGTTCATAAAACTGCTTTTCGCTACCCGGGGGCACTTGTAACCTACGAGTGGGTAGTCATGCCATTCGGTCTCAAAAATGCTAGTGCCACATATCAACGCGCGACGAACACTATTTTTCATGACCTGATCGGCACCACCATAGAAGTGTATATTGATGACGTCGTGGTCAAATCGAAAAGTCACCGAACGCATATTGATGATCTTCGACAGGCTTTCCTTCGCATGCGTCGACATAACCTTAAGATGAACCTGGCCAAATGCACCTTTGGTGTGTCGGCCGGTAATTTCTTAGGTTTTCTTGTCCACTATCACGGCATCAAGGTAGACACAAACAAAGCTCGTGCGATTATTAACGCCCCACCCCCGATGACCAAAAAATAACTCCAGTCCTTGCTCGGGAAAATAAGTTTTCTTCGTCGCTTCATAGCTAATTTTGCTGGCAAAATGACGGCATTCTCTAAGCTTTTGAAACTTAAGGACTCAGATAAGTTTGAGTGGCGTGAAGAACATTAAGCGGCTTTCACGCAAATCAAGGTTGCTCTTGCAACTCCGCCCGTCCTCGTACCGCCTCAACGTGATAAACCCCTTAAGCTTTACATTTCAACGGTCGAAGAATCCATCGGTTGCCTCCTCATGCAAGATACTGATGCTGAGCGAGAACAAGCTATTTTCTCTCTCAGCCGAAACCTCAATACTCCATAGATCAATTATTCACCTGTCGAGAAGCTTTGCTTGGCTTTGTTCTTCGCCGCATCAAAACTTCGGCACTATATGCTCCCATCCATTACTCAGGTCATTGCCTAGACGGATGTCATTCGATAAATGCTTACTCGGCCAATAGTCAAAGGCCGAATCGGGAAATGGACACTGGCACTATCTAAGTTTAGTCTGCAGTACGTCCCACAAAAAGCCGTCAAAGGACAAGCGCTTACTGATTTCTTAGCCCAACACCCTTTTCCATATGGGTTCGGAGGCAACGACATTGAAATCGGAATGGTAGGAGCACGTGACAATTATTGGACGATGTATTTTGATGGTTCTAATACGTCGACATCGACCGACATGGGGATCGTACTTCAGTCTCCATACCAACACCGTTGGTTCTTTTTCGTCAAGTTACATTTCGATTGTACCAACAATCAGGCCAAATACGAAGCCCTTGTTATCGGTCTTAGCATGCTTCATGATTTACGCACCACTCGTGTCCTCATCTTCGGTGATTCGGAGCTTGTGATTAACCAACTCAATGGAACTTTTCGGTGCATGAGTTACTATATCACATGGTTGTTAGTTACTTGGCCGAGTCATTCAATGGTATCGCGTTCAATCATATTTCCCTTGTTCGGAACACCGTCGTAGACGAACTCGCTTAAATAGCCTCCGGAGCACAACTCCTGGGAGGTGGGTTTAGCCAAATGATACCCATTTTACGGTAATTATATCCAGGTTTGGTTAATTAACAAGTCCTCCAGCGCAACCAAGTTATCCGTACACGAGTAATGTCCTTACCTTCATTGTTCGAACGGGAGGATCCTGTAGATGTTTGTGCAGTCGAGCCACTACCAAATGACTGGAGAAGGCCAATTATGCAATACCTTGATAATCCCATAGACAAACACGACCGAAAGACAAGGGTCCATGCCACAAACTACGTCTCGTACCAAAGTGAGTTGTATCGAAAGGGCGATGACGGTTTATTGCTGTTATGCCTCAGCCTGCAAGAAGCTGCCTAAGCAATCACAGAGGTACACGAAGGAATTAGCGAAGCCCATCAATTAAGACGCAAAATGCGTTGGCTACTTCGCCGGAACGGTTACTTCTGGCCAAGCATATTGAAAGATTGTATTGAGTATGCGCGAGGGTGCGTCCAGTGTCAAATTCATGGACCCATCCAAAGAGTCCCGGCTAAATTACTTCATTCAGTCACCAAACCTTAGACGTTCAAAAGATGAGCAATGGACGTAATCGGCAAAATTACACCATTTTTTGGAGCAGCGAGACATGCATGGATACTTATGACAACTGATTATTTCACTAAATGGGTTGAAGCAAAATCATACGCTGAATTAACATCCAAGGATGTTTGCGATTTTGTGAAGGAACATATTGTGACCAGATTCGACGTACCAGAAACGATCATAACTGATAATGGCACAATCTTCACAGCCGAAAGGTTTAAAGAGTATACGGCGAGCTTAAAAATTTAGCTTGAACAATCCACACCATACTATCCACAAGCGAATAGACAAGCCGAAACAGGTAATAAGGTTTTGATCGGCATTCTCGAAAAAATGATAAAAGAAAGACCTGGCATGTGGCATTTAAAATTGAATGAAGCCTTATGGGCATACTGGACTTCACCCCGGTCGACAACGGGGACCACCCATTATGCGTTAACCTATCGACATGACGCGATGTTACCGGTCGAGCTAAGTGTAAATTCTTTACGTATGATCGAGTAGAGTAGTTAGTCCAACACCGTACAACCAGGCCATGTTACAAGAGTTAGAAGATTTGGAAGTAGAACGGCTTGACGCTTACAATCTTCTAGTGGTACAAAAGAAAATTACCGAGCGAGCTTATAATCAAAGAGTCAAACAAAAAACGTTCGACGAGGGAGAGTTGGTTTAGCAAACCGTACTACCCATATGAATTAAAGACCCCAGATTCGGCAAGTGGTCGTCGAATTGGGAAGGGCCATTCATTATTCATAAAGTCCTTGGCAATGGGGCATACCATCTTAGAGATCGAACCGATGTTATTCACAAGTTGCCAATCAATGGAAAGTTTTTAAAGAAATACTACCCAGTCACATGGGAGATGCAAGAATAAAAGCTCATTTCATTTCATCAAGTTCATTTCATAGATAGGTCGGTTTACAATCAAATAATTCTAGGGCGATGAAGGAAGAAGAGTTCCAAGAAGGGTTTTCAGCTCCAACCACCTTACCTCGCCCATTATGACCTCAGCTTGCCGGTTCTTCTTGTCCATCTTCAACTGCTCGATTCGCTTCACGTTCGCCGCGTATTCGGTCAAGCAAGATTTGCTGCCCGACTCAAAGTCCCTCGCAAGCTCAGAAGTAATGGCCAACCTTCGTTTTGCCAGTTCAGCCATTTGACGGTCAAGGTCGGCCATGGCATCTTTTTTCACCTTTAAAGTGTCGACCTTCGGATGAAAAGTGTTTTAAACGACTATTACAGCTTTCAAGTCATCGTCAACCCGAAAAGCGTTCTCAAAAATACTAATGGATTCCCGGGTTCGTTCCAAGGCGGATGATGCCTGAATGACAGCTTCGGCACTCAATTGACCATCAGCTCCGAGGTCGTTTAGGCATGCACCCAACAAATCAAGACCTTTACGCTTGAATACTTGTTAAGCTGAGAGAGACAAAACTTCTTGCAACCGAACAATAGCAGCTGATTTGGCAAGATCAGTCGTAGCTGCCGAAGGACCAGCCACCCCAAAAGTGCTTGAGAGAAGAGCGTCAAACTCAACTTCCTATGAAGGCTGCACATGAAAACAGTTTAAGCGCAAGGAAAATCACAAAAGAATATAGTAAGAAGGTTTTTGTTCTAAACCTGCCGATAGGAGACTTCGGCCATGTCTTCGGGTTCATTGCTCGACCATAAAGAACTTAATGGCCGAGCCCAATGTTTCAGACTGCTTCTTAATTCACGCGACCGATAAAGGTTATCTATGTTTGATGGCTACTGAGGTGGCCAGGAAATATAAATAACACCTTTCGGCGCATAAAATTTTCGGTGAAATGAATAACCAGGCACCTAACATTTAATATTTTCTCGATTCAGACATATTATAACAAATTGACAATAGAAAGTAATCGAGCCTTACAAAAGTTGAGGTCACTTCTTGAAGAGGGATGCCGAGGTCTTGGTCTTGAGGGTGAATTGGAGTTTCTGACGTCGCTTCAGGCTCGACCATAGGCCTCTTTCCGCGATCGGCCATAAGAGGATCAACCTGGTCAGGTGCCTCAACTACGGGGGGAAGATCAACAGAAGGAGCTTGGGTTGGTCGAGGGCGACTCGTGAAAGGAGTCTCGTCACTCTCATCATCCTAAAACAAAAAGTGTTAAATTTTTTTTGTTACTTAAAAAAGTAAAGAGATTTGACAGCATAATCGTACCTCTTCTAAGATGACCATCAAATGCTTTCGATTCTTAGAAAGATCTTTTCAATCGAAGGGGTCGTCTTCCCCAGAACGGGTACTCCTGTTGACTCTAGAGCTGCAGGCAAGTCAACCGAGGGGACAACAACCGGTTCAACCATGACCTCGGGGACCTCAAGGATTGGTTGATCTTTAGTGGCTGGGCTAACAGAAGAAGGTCGATCATCCACCGAAGCCTGAGCAACAGGAGCAGGAGGAGAGGCATTCGAAGCAGATGTCCCAGTGGTGTGGCTGGAGATAATGTGAATCTCCCGTACTCCCTTCTTCGCCAATTTCTTGATGCGTTTTAGAGGACGGGGAGTTTCACCTGTTGTCTCGGCGTCCAGGCGAGGTCGTTTGCTTGGTGGGTTCTGTGCGGTGGCATTGGTATTTTTGGAGGAAGGGGCCAATTTTTTCTTGACCACTGCAGGGACGACCACGTCTACTTGTTTCAGTACCCGACCGCCTAAAAAAGCGAAGCTTCGTTAGTAGAATCACTCAAATATCTGAAGAATAAAGGTAGAAGCAAAGGTATACCTTGTGGCGCCTCTTTAAGTTAAGGAATAGAGGGTTTCTTGGGCCAGTCACCAAAAAATTTTCTGACGACTTCTTCGACCGAAGTGCCAAAAAAGTCGTGCGTATATTCTTCCCACCAGTCGCTGAAGATATCAGTGCCGAGAGATTTAGGAGAATTTGGTCGAAGACGAAATTTTCTACATCGTTCCTAAAATTCTTTCTCGGAGTCTCTACACTCATTTTCCGAATAACCAGAGACGCGCCCTTGGGTCAGAAGGGAGCAAGAATAGAGTAAAGGCAATGGGCAACCTTGGAGGTAACCGAGCTGCCGGGCGGCAAAGTGAGGGTGATAAACTTCCCAACTTGCTCAATGAGTATCACAACCAAGGGGAAGGTCTCGAGTTAACACGAACAACCCCCAGTTTTGACGAAAAACAGCATCCTCGTTGTCACTCCCAGTCGATGTGGGAAGTTTGATGGAACGAGGATATTTTTTACGACGACATATAAAAAATTCATCATCAGAAAGGACATCTAGGCCGAAGAGGTGTTTAAAGACTTCTTCGGCTCTGTGAAGGGGTGATGTGAAAAATAAGTTAACACACAAATTAAACCCTCTTTTTGACAATTGTAGTATATATGTAAGTGGGGTATCGTTCTAGGCCGGGGATTAGGAGGGATTGCTAATCTATTCTAAATTAATTTAAAAATATTAAATAAGACTCAAGGACACAAAATTAGGCTAAAAACTCTAATAACTCGAAACACACTTAAAATGACTCAAAATAATGGAAACAATTAAATTAAACACTAGGAACTGAAATGGACGGAAATTAAATTAAAAGACTAACAATAAAGAAAACTAAATAAATAATATAATTTAATAATGGGGGGTTTGGTTTTGATGAAAAGTAAATTAAACTTAATTAAATTACAGAATTGACAAAAACATAAAATTAAGGTAAAATGATAAATGACGGACTAGCTAGAGGGTTATTCTCCACACATGACACATATGCAACTTAAATTGATTTTCAGTTATTCTTTCAATAAATTGTGAATCTCAAAACTCCAGATTAACCGTGAACAGCACTTTTTTAATCTTCAAGTTTTCCTTAAGTTATTGAATTGGACGGGAAAACGCATACAACAATTCAAAACATTCTTCAAAAGTCCCCTACGTGAAAAGCACAATAGAGATACAATCAAAGATCATTAAACTTTGTGAAAACTATAAGCATTGACGAGGCATTCGTAACTATGAAAAGCATGATACTCTTGCCAAGAATTTACTTAACGTGATTGTGACTAGCAACCTTTACTACTTGTGAAAATAAGTTCATAACGATTAGGTGAAATTCACTTATATTCTAGCATCAAATTCATGCATGTAAATTAAGCGTGCACTCTCAACCAACATACACAAATCAGTTTTTATACGAACGGATAAGTAAATTGAAATCACAACTTATGAAATCACAACCGAAGGTAATCAATTCATATTACAAATATATCCATGACTTTGAATTAACCTCTAGCCAAAATAAAATTAATTACACATTATTAAAACAAAAATAAAATAGGAGTTTGGAAAGATTAAACCGAAAGAAAGGATCTGCTGCTTGGACTCTGAACTGCATGGACTCTGAACTGCATTTTCATGCTGACCTTCTGTCCTGCCAGTCAAACTGCCAAAGGCAGCTTGTGACCCCCCTGCGACTCTTTCCCGCTTCTGACCTGCCCTCACTTCCTCTCACCTCTGACTCCTTCACGCCACCTGTCCGTCTCACCTCCTGCTGCCTTGGGTAGCTACCCGCGCCTTGCTCCTCACGTCCCTTCTCCTTTCCTCTCTCGCAAGTCTCTCTATTTCTGTTTCTCTTACGCTGCCTAAGGCAGCTCCCCCTCCTGCCTCTGCGAGCTGACCTTCTGCGAGCTGCCCAAAGGGCAGCTCTCTTCTCCCGCTCCAAGACCCCCTTCTTTTCTTCTTATTTCTCCGCCTTCAGTCTTCTCTGTCTCCACGCCTAACCTCCTCACTTCCTCCTTATTTTATTCCCCCGCTCATCCAGGCTGCCAGACAGCCTTCCTTTTATTTTTCTATTCTATTCTTAGCGCTGCCCAAAGGCAGCTGCCTTTTTTCCGCGCCCATTTCCTCTCTTTTTTATTTACTTCATCAGTCCTGCACGTTTTTCTCTCTTGGATTCCCTTATTTTATTTTCCTTTTTCTCCTGGCTGCCTCGCTGCCCTCAATTCTGTCGGTCTTCACAGCTTTCCACCTGCAAGGGCCCGCATCAATCCCTTCTATCTCTCCTCTTGTTCCAAAATTATTCCCCCAGCTGTCTCCCTATTTTTCTTTTCTGACCTTTTACTTTTCTTCCGCTGGCAGCCTACCTTCTTGGATTCTCCTTTCACAATATAATACAAAATTGATTTGTATCATAAACTCTAAATTAGTAGCAGTTTGGGAATTAAGAACAAATTCAAGTAACAAATCCAAAATCAATATTCTATGAAACAATCAATTCAATGCATATAAAATAAACCAAAATAAAACCCAATCCAAAAATAAAATCAATATTCTTTCTGTTTATTATTTAAAACTCATTTATGCTATTTTTATTTTCTTTGCATAACAAATCCTATAAACACAAAAATAACATAAATAGCTCAAAAATATAAGAAACTAACCAAGAAAAGACGAGTGAATTCGAAGTAAAAATATATATAAATATGATCCGATCAAATACCCCCACACTTAACTTTTGCTAGTCCTCGAGCAAAACAAAGAAAACATGAAAAAGTACTAACATGAAAAACATTAGTTTCCCTTTATGTGACCCTCATAGAATTTCATTCGAGAAAACAAATCATCAAGAACCATAGCTAGCACCAACAAACTAATCCAAGTTCATCTTCCTTATTCAAATATTAGCAGTAATCTTTGAATCATCCTTGAAGTGTAGTGTGTGAGATAGCCATGCTAATGCAATTTCAAGTTTTTATTTTTAAGATCATCATATGCAAACTAGCGACCTTCTCACTGGATATGCACTCAATCACACATGTGTTTAGTTTTAATGTGTTTCGCTCAAAGAATCAAATGTGAAATTTCTACCATAAGCTTGCATAAAGATCACTTCTCCACAGTCATAATTGCAAAACTTAAATCAAGAGGACTTTTATTGGATGTAATGAGGTTTAGGGATAGGGTTATTGAAACAAAAGAATAGGAAACACAAATTCCAAGCTACATTGCAAGCAATTCTTTTTTTTAGATTTATAAGAACTCAAGCTCTCCAACAATTCTTCTAGCACCTCCAACCATACCCTTAAACTGAAACTTGAACAACTTTTTATTTTCTTTGTGTACAATTTTTCTTTTTCTTTTTCTTTTCTTCTCTTTTTTCTTTTTTTTTTTTTTTTTTTTATTTTTTATTTTTTTTTTTTATATACAAACATGAAATACCCCCACACTTATTCTTTTGCCAAACACCTTCAAAGTACTTCACAAACGTTTCTCATAAGACAATCTCGCATTGCTCGCTTGGAAAGGGTAATGAAAAATGTTTCAGGTATAAGGGTAGACATATCTGGTGATAAGAAATAAAAGGTTCAACATACACGGCTCAAATTGGCAAACTAATGATATCATTTTTCTTTGGGAAACATGGTTATTTGGGCCATAGTGGTAAACCTAATGCCTCTATCATTTCCAAGTTCATGCAATCAATGACAAACAATTCGAAAGATCGTTACGCAAGTTCTAGAGATGTATCTCACATAAGTTCATCGCACATAAAAAAAATAGGAGTGTATGAAAAATGCACACACTTTCAATAGGCTCAAAAACTCACATAGGATGTATATGGTCACTAAATTCACATATGAAGCTTTAAGTCATACTTTAGTTTCACATTAACAAGGCTATGTGCATTTGGTTTTTCAAAGATGGTCAAACATGTACAAAACTAACAAGAGAATTAGGAATTTCACCAAACACATGTTAACTAAGTTCTTGATGATCATGGTTCAAATTTTTGATCCAATTATATCATTGGGTCGGGAAACTAACAAAAATCTGATTCAGAACAATAAGGGAAACAAGACAATATTTTTGGATTTTTAAATTTTCCGATTTTTTTATTTTTTTATTTTTTCTTTTTTTTTTATTTTTATTTTTTTTTTAAGAAAACAAAAACTAACAACACAGAAACAAATGAAATTCTAGAGATTTCTACCCCCACACTTAAACTTGACATTGTCCCCAATGTCAGAAAACACTATAATGCAAATAAAAAAATAAAATAAAATAAATAAATAATAAGAAACAAAATAACGCAATTGGACTGAAAACTTCCCTAATTTGCAGTAAAATCAAGCGATGACCCCCAAGCTAAAATTCTGCAATCAACTTCAAGGGTGGAAATAACCAAAAGTTCCTGCAAAGAAAAGAAATAATTCAGTTAAGTACGCAAGAAAATTAATTAAAAAAAAAAAATTGCAAACGAAAAATTGAAAATTACGATAAAAGATAATGAATAAAACTAATAAGTAATCATTGGTCGTGCTTGTTGACTTTCCACAGCTTTCCTCTTGAACAGGGTGACACTTAGCTTTTCACTTGCAAGTGATGATTTTATGATATTGTACGGCGAAGCTTTGCTCTTTGGTTATGTTGCAGTTCCTTATTTGTTCTCCAAGCAGATGTGGCAGCTTCTCTAGTTCCTCAGTTCGGACTCCTTCCGCTGGGATGATTGTGCAAGCTGCATTCTTCTCTGCTTGTTTCTTCAGCACGGCGGGCAGGCACGAGGCAAAGGTGTTGGTCCTTATTTCTTTCTTCAATCTTTCCAAGTGCCCACCTCTTGCTTTCTTTCTCCTTGTCCCTAGCTGAATTGTCTCCACATGCTTCGAGGTATCATTTTCACTTCCCTTACTGTCCCCCAGGCAGATGTGGTAGACGAAGAGAAAGCATAAAATGATGAAGATGAGTACTCGAGAGCAAGGCTAGGTAAGCAATCAGGAAGGGGTTCCAGGCAGTTGGCTCCAGATTGGAAGATTGATACCAAATGCTGGCTGATTGCTCTCTTTCTCCTTGTCGGAAAACAAAGACAAGGAGAAGGACATGGAGAAAGCATGATATGAGATACTCTTGCTTTCAACCTTTATGATATGAAATACTTTTGCTTTGAATGGGTTGTTCGCAGGAGTATCCCAAGGAATGAGGAACACAGAGTGACTCGAGAGGATTCTTTGGGAATGCATTTTCGGAGATGAAGAGGTGTTGAGAGGGTGTGCTGAGAGAGTGTGCTTTTGCTGTGGAAGGCGAAGGTAGAAACTTATAGGACTTGCCTTCACAACCGGAACTGTTCTCTCACTCATTGTCGGCAGCCGGTGGATGGATGAATAGTACAAATTACGCGCTTTCTGACAAAGTTGCCCGTAATTTCCGCAAAGCAGATTCCTCATTGATATCTGGAATCGGCGCTTCGAGCTCTGAGCATCGTCGATTGTAGAGGTAGCATGTGACACGTGCGGATAAATCTGGAAAAGAAGATTTGCCCGTGGGTTGAAGCCCAGCTTTTGAGAAAGCTAGCGTGTCTTTGACTGTTGAATTTCCCTCTTCGATTTCTGAATTGGTGCTTCGACAAACTGCCCGAGATTTCCGCAAAGCAATTTGCGTGTGACAAGTGACGACACGTTTGGACAAATTGATCCTTTGAAATCCGGGGTTCGGCTCGTGGTTTCTGAGCAAGCCCAGCCTTTAAGAAATGAAACGCCTCTTTTGAGAAAAGAATCCGGCTTTTGAGAAAGGAAACTCCTCTTTTGAGAAAAGAATCAGACGTTTGAGAACGGAGCCCCGACTCTTCGATTTGCGAGAGGACGCTTCTCTGAGGAGCGCCTCTTTGATTTCTTCCTTTTTATAGAGGCGTTAATTTTGTTCCACAACACACTTGAGCTCCCTCTAGTAAACACTCCCATCTTGCACTTGTTTAATCTTGATCAGTCCAACTCTCTTCTTTCTTCACCACCTCTGAAAAATGTCTGGCCCTTCCGATCGTCGTTTTGACTTGAACCGTGGTGAAGAGGCAGCTCCGCCTTCACCAGACAACATATGGCGCCCATCTTTCATATCCCCAACCGGTCCCCTTACCGTGGGGGATTCGATGATGAAAAATGACATGACCGCTGCGGTGGTGGCCCGAAACCTTGTCACTCCCAGAGATAACAGACTGCTCGCAAGGCGGTCTGATGAATTGGCGGTCAAGGAGTCTCTGGCTCTCAGTGTGCAGTGTGCGGGTTCCGTATCCAACATGGCCCAACGCCTATATGCCCGAACCCGTCACGTTGAATCCTTGGTGGCTGAAATACAGAGTCTCAAGCAAGAGATTAAAGGGCTCAAGCATGAGAATAAGGAATTGCACAAGCTCGCACACAGCTATGCCACCAGCATGAAGAGGAAGATTGACCAGATGCAGGACACCGATGGTCAAATTTTACTTGATCATCGGAGGTTTGTGGGTTTGTTCCAACAACATCTGCCTTCGTCTTCTGGAGCGGCACCGCGTAGTGAAGCTCCAACTGATCAACCTCTGCCGCCTCCTCCTTCTGTGGCCCCGCCGACTGCTGAAGCCCCGCCTACTACTGAAGCACCACCCGACCAATGAATACTATTAGTTTACATCATTGTAAAATATTTGTACTTTCTTTTTTTTTTTTTAATTTTTTTTTTAATTTTTTTAATTTTTTATTTTTTATTTTTTATTTTTATTAATTTTAAATTTTATCTTTTTTTTTTCTTTTTTTTTTTTAATTTTTTTTTATAAATGTAAATTAATGTAAAGAGACTTTGGTTAACCTTCCCCCACACTTAAACTAAATAACACAAACTCACAGAAATCAACCAAATAACACAACTAACTAAACAAAACAAAATGAAAGCAGTAAAGATAAGGGTGGAAGAATGCAAAGCTGATTGGGTTAGTGATTCCAAAGTCTCCCTTCGTTGAATGCCTGGGTTGCCTCCCAAGAAGCGCTTGATTTAACGTCTTTAGCCGGACGCATCTTTCCTTTAAATTTCCCTCGGCTCCATTTGAACCTAAAATCAAAGAAAGAAAAAATAAATCAAATATCAAAAGTAAAATACACAAACACCAATATAAACATAAACAAAAACAAAAATAAAAGGATTAGCAAAGTTGCTAATCCCCGGCAACGGCGCCAAAATTTGATGTGAAAAATAAGTTAACACACAAATTAAACCCTCTTTTTGACAATTGTAGTATATATGTAAGTAGGGTATCGTTCTAGGCCGGGGATTAGGAGGGATTGCTAATCTATTCTAAATTAATTTAAAAATATTAAATAAGACTCAAGGACACAAAATTAGGCTAAAAACTCTAATAACTCGAAACACACTTAAAATGACTCAAAATAATGGAAACAATTAAATTAAACACTAGGAACTGAAATGGACGGAAATTAAATTAAAAGACTAACAATAAAGAAAACTAAATAAATAATATAATTTAATAATGGGGGGTTTGGTTTTGATGAAAAGTAAATTAAACTTAATTAAATTACAGAATTGACAAAAACATAAAATTAAGGTAAAATGATAAATGACGGACTAGCTAGAGGGTTATTCTCCACACATGACACATATGCAACTTAAATTGATTTTCAGTTATTCTTTCAATAAATTGTGAATCTCAAAACTCCAGATTAACCGTGAACAGCACTTTTTTAATCTTCAAGTTTTCCTTAAGTTATTGAATTGGACGGGAAAACGCATACAACAATTCAAAACATTCTTCAAAAGTCCCCTACGTGAAAAGCACAATAGAGATACAATCAAAGATCATTAAACTTTGTGAAAACTATAAGCATTGACGAGGCATTCGTAACTATGAAAAGCATGATACTCTTGCCAAGAATTTACTTAACGTGATTGTGACTAGCAACCTTTACTACTTGTGAAAATAAGTTCATAACGATTAGGTGAAATTCACTTATATTCTAGCATCAAATTCATGCATGTAAATTAAGCGTGCACTCTCAACCAACATACACAAATCAGTTTTTATACGAACGGATAAGTAAATTGAAATCACAACTTATGAAATCACAACCGAAGGTAATCAATTCATATTACAAATATATCCATGACTTTGAATTAACCTCTAGCCAAAATAAAATTAATTACACATTATTAAAACAAAAATAAAATAGGAGTTTGGAAAGATTAAACCGAAAGAAAGGATCTGCTGCTTGGACTCTGAACTGCATGGACTCTGAACTGCATTTTCATGCTGACCTTCTGTCCTGCCAGTCAAACTGCCAAAGGCAGCTTGTGACCCCCCTGCGACTCTTTCCCGCTTCTGACCTGCCCTCACTTCCTCTCACCTCTGACTCCTTCACGCCACCTGTCTGTCTCACCTCCTGCTGCCTTGGGTAGCTACCCGCGCCTTGCTCCTCACGTCCCTTCTCCTTTCCTCTCTCGCAAGTCTCTCTATTTCTGTTTCTCTTACGCTGCCTAAGGCAGCTCCCCCTCCTGCCTCTGCGAGCTGACCTTCTGCGAGCTGCCCAAAGGGCAGCTCTCTTCTCCCGCTCCAAGACCCCCTTCTTTTCTTCTTATTTCTCCGCCTTCAGTCTTCTCTGTCTCCACGCCTAACCTCCTCACTTCCTCCTTATTTTATTCCCCCGCTCATCCAGGCTGCCAGACAGCCTTCCTTTTATTTTTCTATTCTATTCTTAGCGCTGCCCAAAGGCAGCTGCCTTTTTTCCGCGCCCATTTCCTCTCTTTTTTATTTACTTCATCAGTCCTGCACGTTTTTCTCTCTTGGATTCCCTTATTTTATTTTCCTTTTTCTCCTGGCTGCCTCGCTGCCCTCAATTCTGTCGGTCTTCACAGCTTTCCACCTGCAAGGGCCCGCATCAATCCCTTCTATCTCTCCTCTTGTTCCAAAATTATTCCCCCAGCTGTCTCCCTATTTTTCTTTTCTGACCTTTTACTTTTCTTCCGCTGGCAGCCTACCTTCTTGGATTCTCCTTTCACAATATAATACAAAATTGATTTGTATCATAAACTCTAAATTAGTAGCAGTTTGGGAATTAAGAACAAATTCAAGTAACAAATCCAAAATCAATATTCTATGAAACAATCAATTCAATGCATATAAAATAAACCAAAATAAAACCCAATCCAAAAATAAAATCAATATTCTTTCTGTTTATTATTTAAAACTCATTTATGCTATTTTTATTTTCTTTGCATAACAAATCCTATAAACACAAAAATAACATAAATAGCTCAAAAATATAAGGAACTAACCAAGAAAAGACGAGTGAATTCGAAGTAAAAATATATATAAATATGATCCGATCAGGGGGCACTGGTTGGGAGGCCAATTGAAGGCTGAGCGTTACAGTAGACTGGAGGTCGGAAACTTCTGGCTGAAGCGTGGAGAAATAAACCTGTAGCCAGAGTTGGAACACCCAGAGAGGTCCATTCTGGTGCGAGTCGATTTTGTTGAGGGTCGTCACTGCCACGCAATGAAAAAGGTTGGTAGGGATAGCGGGGCTGAGCGCAAGAGAGTGGCCATTAGCCAGGGCTTCCGCCACCGGCATGTTCTTGACCAAGCATTTATTCAACTTGGTACAACAAATGAATTTGTTATACCAGTAAAACAAGAAGGCCTCGTGTTCCTCCTTCCGAAGACTCGCCTCTCATCGACCAACAAAATGTTGGATAAAGGTGTTGTAGTTCAGAAAATTCTTGTGCAATTTCTGAACATCGTTTTTTGAAGGCTTTTGACCTTCTTTACTCAACGTCTCAACGGCTCGATCGTCAAACAACGCCTTGAGGTCAAGGTTGAAGGTGCATCCAATAAGGGTGGCGTCGACAGGGATGCCAAAAGGAGAAGTCCCAATGATAGCCGAGATGTCGAGGATGGTAGGGGTCATAGGACCGAATGGAAGGACCATGGTATTGGTAACCGAGCACCAGAGGCTAAGAGCTGCCATGAGGAGCTCTTTATCCATTGTAATCTCCATGGTCGAGAACTTGATAGCGTCGTAAATGCCAAGAGTTTTCCACTCTTCACCGAAGAACCTTTCCATTTGAACGACCCAGGCCACCCAATTCGCATTAGGCGAAGGCCAGGATCCTTGAGGTTTTGACTAGCACCACTTCGACCAATCGAATCTTAGCAGCAAACCTACCAAATAGTATTGTTTGAACATATTGGTGATGGATGATGGCACCGTATCCTTGAAGAGTGGGCCCAGAACTTGGTGAGTAGTGTTTGACTCACCATTGAAACGTAGAGTCTTGATAGCGTGCTGATCAATGAAATCTTTGCACTTGTTGCACTCAGATAAGAGTTTTGAGACAAATGAGGCCATTGGGGAAAGGTTAGAAATTTCTGAGATGAAAATTTCTAAATCCCTGGTTTTTGAAAGTGTTAAAAAAAGGAACGGCAAGAAAATTTCAAAGGTTTTGGAGAGCGTAAGGTACAAATGGAAGAGATCCAGGTATTTATAGACATTTGGGAACGGAAGGCTAAACGGTTGATTTTCAAAATCTAGGGTAAAATCAAGCGGAAGAGATACTAATCATTGTACATGATCAAAAAATCAAGGCGAGAGGATCAAGGTTTTCGCGGATTGAGGATGCACGATGGTGTGTTACGGCAGTTTTAATGCAAGAGAGACGTTTTAGCGGTCGCATGGTTTCGAGAATCATGATTAAAGGCTGCTAGGATAACTAGGGGGTTGACACATGGCGAGACGGTTTGGAAATCGAAATTATGGGATTACGTCTCATAAGTGCGCGTGGTGGCAGTTCCCGAGAGTCGGTTTCACTTCTTCAAGGTTGAGGCTCGAACTAAGGAGTATAGGTCGACGACCTCAGAAGTGAGGGGGCAATGTTTGGGCCCAAAAATATTATTTTTGGGCCGAGTTAGATCTTTCTCGGCCCAGTGTTGAATAGGTCAAGTTTAGATTCATCCTCGGCCCAGAAGTCGTAAACAGGTGTCATTAAGAGATATTCAGCCCATGGGCCGCGCGGTCGAAGTGGGCCATATCCTATCGGAAATTGGAATGTGGATGAATCCTGTTAGGAGAGGGAGTCTCGACGGGATCAGGATGTTGAGATTGAATACGGTCTGATAACAAATTATGTTCGAAATCCTAGTAGGAATAGGATTGGGCGAGATAAAGTTGGATCATGAGTTCTAATCCGGAAGTGATTGGGATTCAATACAGGTTAACTGCTATAAATAGGGAGGGAAGACATCAAAACAAGCCCTTCCAATTTAACACACAACTGCCCTGCGCAAATTCTCTCAACAACCTTGAGATTTTTTCCTTTCTCTTTTCGCCGACACACCTTCAATTTGGATAAACAGCACCGTGGAGGCAACCGGTGATATCTTCAGTTGGCATAAACAACACTGTCGCCGTAGAATCAGCCGATCTCGCAGCATCTTCAGTTGGCATAAATAGCACTGCATCGAGGGCGACTGGTTATCTATCCTAGTCTCGATCAAGAAGGATTTCCGAATCCTTATTGGTCGAGGTCATCTCATCAGCCTTCTCAACGAAGTGAGGTGTTACAGTTCATCGGGCTCGGCACATTGCACGCCGAGTTATTTTATGATTGGATACTCTCAAGTGGGATTTAGAGTTCGGCATTTCGACGGCCGAACCACGTTTACTGTTAAGACTTATATCCGCTTTGAGTATTTGTGCCCTTACATTTTGGTGTCGATTCGGCGTGAGTTTACTCTAACGAATACCATCACTGTGACCGAATCCGACGATGACGATTTGTGAACGTCGTAAGAATAGTAGCCTTGTCTTTAGGTTCGAGAACCCAAGAGGCCGAGACGTGTTCCTTCCTTAGTCGTAATCGCAAGACGAAGTCAGTCGCATGCTCAACGAAACGTCAACACATTTACTCGTTGGCCGAGCTTGGCCGTCGAATTGGCACACCATGCATTCAACCGAAGGACGTAGTTAGCTCATAGATTACTCGGCCTGCGCGCCACATAGGCTTGGTAGTTTTTAGGATCAACACATATTCACACTTATTGAGTTACCTCACACTTATTCATTTTGTTGGCATTCATTTTTTTTTAATTAATTCAATTCAACAGCTAAAAATTTTAAAAATGTGTGAATCACACTATTACTTAACGGGTCGTTGAACTCACTTCAATTAGACTCGTACTCTTATAGCAATAACGTTATAAATCAAATTCAGTATGTCTAATTTATATATAGAGAGGAATGAAGCTTTATCTAAACGACTTTTGAATTTGAGCCATCAAGAAAACAACATCGATAAATAATTGAGATAAAATTTGGTCCGCTCATTTGATCTGGAAACTGACACAACATATCGTTTTGGGGCATGAAATCAGCAACATGACTAATCAGTAAGTTTGTAGCAAACGGGAGGGGGCCAAACAAGCTCCTGCCACGTGGCCCAGAGAGTTAGCTCAAATTATTGAAGAGCCAGATGGGTCCAGACCCCTGTTGCATCATAAACATCTGGAGGGCAATATGGTCACCTTGCGCATATTAATCAAGCAGATAAGACCAAGGGAAGGAGGGGGTCTTGCTTCACGTGCCATTCACATGGGGATAGAAACCTTGTACGGATAATATGAACAAAATGAAGCCAACCTATGATTCTTGCATCATTCCCATGTTTGCTAAAAACTGATATTGGAAAATGCTTTTGGATAAGGATATTGGAAAATATTAACATTTTCAACATTTTTTCTCCTAATTTGACGAAATAAAATAAAATTAAAATGAAAGGAAAAAAAAGGTAAATAACATAATAGATAGAATTTCTCCTGTTCTTCTTGTCTTTAGGGGTTTCTCTTTCTAATTTATATTTTCATCTTAAAAATAGGCTTTAAAAAGGAAAAATGATGATTATTTTATAGAAAAAGAGGAAACTACGGTCTGGTGGTACTCCTCTTTATTTGTAAATAAGAGATTTTAAGTTCAAATCTTATAAATGACGAATTCGATACCAAATTAAATTGCTGATTGTGGCTTAATAGAACTCTCATTTCCTTTAAGTATAAAAGGGAAGGGACCTAGTTCACGTGCGAATCACATGAAGTAGGGGAAAGACCCTTGTACGGTCAAAGACTCTCCCAATCAAACCCAAGGACTGGAAGGGCGCCCACACCCCGAAGGCCATTATGGGGATTTGTCGGCTAGTGGGCAATGCCTAATTAAATTAGCCAATTAAATAAGTGACTCCAAAAAATCAAAATCATGATGCTGCCTTTTAGGCTTAGCGGAGATAATGATGACGAGGATGATGGATGTGGGGCCCCACATTGGGAAATATCGTGTGTTTTGTAGGAGACACGTGGGACAGCTAGCACGCACCCGTGGGGACACCTTAATCATGACCCGACATGTTGTTGGACTAGAATTATTATATCATCCTCCTCTATTTACTACCCATCACTTCACACACCCTACTCATTGCTCTGCTACCCTCTGCTTCGCCCTTACATGTTGAAGATCATTTTGTTCATTTATGGCATGTTTACGTATATGTAATCAAAATAAGAATGTGGAATTAAATTTTGATTATGGAGTCTTCCGATGTTTACAAAATATAGAAGAATAAAAAATACGGGCCCACACAAATTTTGGAATTCAATTACTTGTATTGGTAGAATTGAATTCCCTAGATATAAGTGATAATTCAATTCTTGATTATTTCAGTAATCAAAATGACACTTTTGTTCCTTTTATGCCCTCACTTACTTTTTTTATTTCCAAGACTATCCTTTTTAAACCCATTAAAGTATATAAAGTATTTGATTTGGGACAAGGGCATTTTAGTAATCATACTGGTTTATATTCCGATTCTGCTGAATTAGTAAACAGTTTTATGGATTTCTATTCTGATTCCAGAATATTTAAGTAAACATTTTCAACAGGAATCTGATTATGACTTCTCCTTATTGCAACTCCTTCTCAATTCAATTCCTCCTATTTTCATTACCGTTACGTAAACGTGCCATTAAAGCAACTCCAGCGTGGGAGTTTGCTCGAGGGACAGGCCAGGAAAAAGGGCCCGAGATCCCGGCTTACACACTCCAACGTGGGGAGCTCGAGGGACAGTGGAGGCATGAGCACCAGGCCTGTGAGGAATTGCCAGCTCACGAGCCCGAAATGGATCTGACGTCATCCAGGCGTCAATCCAATTTTTTATTTTTTTCTGTCAGGCGCGTGCACCTCACCCCCCTGTAAGGGTGCGTCACCCAACACAGTTTCAACGCTTGGGGCCCACGACGCAATTTCAAAAAGTTACCGTTGGGAAGCCACGTGGCTTCCCATGGTCTGTTGGATCACAACGACTATATAATGTGGACCGTCTGATTTGCAACGGTAAAAAATATAAAAAAAAATCTTATTTAATATCTACTGTTGGATCTGAGATCAACGGTTGATATTATTCTCCTTTATAAATAAAAAACAAAAGAAAAAATAGTTTTGAAATTAAGAAAAGTTACCGTTGTGCCACGTGGCACAATCTTTAGTGTTGGAATTCAATTTTTTTTTTAAATCCAATAGCAGAGATTAATTTGTTGAATAAAAAATTTTAAAAAAATTGTAAAAAATCCGAAAAAAAAAATTGTTTTTACTTTTCTATAAATACTTTCTCATTATCATTTACCTTACACCACAATTTCATATTTTCTCAACTACTTTCAATCACATTCCTATCTTATCCGAAATTAAAAATAAAATTATTTTGTATTATTTTATAAATAAAAAATACTAATATTTTATTACCTATTGCCAGGACTATTGAAGTGCAATGGTGGAGATGCAAAATGCGGTTACTGTTCACTGGGTGGATAACATAGTGTATTGCCTGGGAGGGTTCCCACGCTGGAATTGCTTTTAGAAAAAAAAAATTTACTTGTAAGTGTAAGATTTTAAGTTTGATTTTTATTAAAAAACAATTTGGACCACATTATTACTAGCTCATTGTGAGGCTAAGTTCACTCATCCCTTTAGTGTAAATAATATCGATTGTTCAAAAAATAATAATTAAATATGCAAGTTTTATTATGATGATAACTTCTTTGACAAATAAGTCCGCATTGTGTTAATTTGTTAAATTAAATGGTAAAAAAAGTTTAAATTTCAATTTGACCCGTTAAATTAATAGGTTACAAAATTACACATCTTCCTTTTGTCACCCATAAAAAATAGAGAGATGCTAAAAGAAGATTTTTCAAAAGTGGAACCCTTCATAACCGGGGCTAAAAAACTATGTGCTAAAAAGTCTCCTGAATGTAGCCCAAGTCATCAAAGAATTACGTGGGCGAGAGCCCGTCACTGACTTCCACCAATATCTTGCGATGTCTGAATGACATCGGGATGGCCACGTGTTAGCCGACGCCCGAGGGTGACGTAAGCCATTTAATGCCGAGAACATGTGAAACATGCATATAAATTTCGCACGAACTACACAATGTAATATTCAAATATAAACCTTACCAAAATAATATAATAATATTCAGTCATCACACTACAAGAAAACATGGATTAGGTGACGGTATTTTTTGTGGCACCTAAAAATTCATCACATTTGGCTAAAATGAGTGAGGCTTTTTTAGAAATTGTCACATAAAGATTTTCACAAACACCAAAACATTTTGCGTCACATAAACATTTTGAATTCGTCACAAACTATTGGGCGGGAAATTTTACCACCGAACGAAATGTTAATATGTGACGAAATTTTTACATTCATCACTTATATAAAGAGTAGGTCACATAATAGTCAATTAATCACTTATAATATTAAAAGTAAAAATTAAAAATATTAAAATAATAATGTCAAAACTCCCAAATTGTAAAACCTAATAACCTATTTCATTTTCCCTCAAAAAAAAAAAAATCTATTTCGTTATGTTCTCTCACCCCATCTCTTTCAGCTCCCCTTGGTTCTACTCTTTCACTCCACTTGCCGACCATCCACTTGGTGGTTGCCATCGACGACGACCACGTACCACATCTCCTTCGTCTCTCTCCCTCGGCCTCTCAATCGACAACAAGGTACTTATTTCTTTAATTGTTTTTGGATTTTCTTCTTCAATCAGTCTTTGTTTGCCAAGCTTAGACACCCAGTTATCAATTTCCTTTCTCTTTTGAAAATTAATAAATAATGGTTGTTATTTTTCTATTTTCTCTTTGGAATGTCGTTGATGGCCATCTGTGAACATTATCATTTGTTAAATTGTAATTTTCTTATTTCTAATTTAGTTGGAACACAATTATTGTAGCTATTTAAGCTCTTGATTAGTTGCATAGTTAATTCTCTAAGGTAGGATAAAAACTACAACATCTCGGCTATAGCACAAATCCACTTCTAAAAAAAGAAAAACTATCATGTCCTGCTACACCATAACAAATAAGAACAAAAGGGGGAAAACATAAGAACTGAACAAAAGGAAAAAAAGAGGAAGAATAGTTTTTGGTAGATGAAGAAGATTATACTAGTCGCAATATTTGAAAAAAAAAAAAAAACTGGAACTACTCCCTTTTTCGTGTAACTATTTTTTCAACACGTAGACTACCAGAGTAAATTTGTGGAAATTTTAAGTTTGTTTGAATGTATTTTTCATAGATTGATTGAATGTACAAAGGGGGGGATATATAATGAGGTAGAAGGTTACACATAACCCTACCTTGGCAAATCCTACTAACCTGGTAAACCCTAAAGTTGTCACTCCTTAAATTAAGGGAGTGCAGCAAGTAGCTAGCACACAACTATCAACAGTCATATAGATGTCAATCTTTCTCAAATCAAGGGATTAGACTTAATAGAGAATCCCATGGAAAGAGGAAATATAAAATCTGGCAGCATCAGTCACCCCATATCGTCTAATATTCATATGCAGCATCAGTCACCCAACATCATTCACCCAGTGTGCAGCATCAGTCATATGCATAATCAGTTATGCAACATCAGTCACCCAGTATACAACATCAGTTATGCAACATCAGTCACCTAGTATGCAGCATCAGTCATCCAGTATGCAACATCAGTCACCTAGTATGCAACATCAGTCACCCAGTATACAGCATCAGTTATGCAACATCAGTCACCTAGTATGCAGCATCAGTCATCCAGTATGCAACATCAGTCACCTAGTATGCAACATCAGTCATATGCAGCATCAGTCACCCAGTATGCAACATCAATTATGCAACATCAGTCACCCAATATGTAGCATCAGTCACCCCATATCGTCTAATAAAATTCTCAAACAAAATAATATTTTATTAATTAATTTGACTTTGATTGAATTGATTAAATTTTGGTGTTTGTTAGTTCAGGTACAAGTACAATTTTAGTATTGTGTACGATTCTAAAATCCAGAGGACCTTTCGCGTTCTTTAGAGGGTTTCCTATTCTATTTCTCACTGAAGCACCTTTTGTCATGGTAATTTTCCTCTTTCCCACACATTTATTTACCTATCTATTAAGTGCAATGCTTTTAGCACTTCAAACTAAGTATTTTACAGTTTTTATACACGCAATATATGCAGCTCCAAAAGTTAAACATGAGAGTGCCAACGGCGCTGTGCTGTTGCCCTTCTGTAATTGGTTTATTATGTGATTTGGTGCATTGTATTGCAGGCTACATGGGGTGTTTTTGAAAATCTCAAGAAACTAGAACAATGAGGGTTGAATTTGGTTTTGCCACTTTCTTGAACACATTTCATTTTTAGGGCGTTGGACATGCATTATGCAAGCTTAAATTTGGATTTCATGTTCCCCATCTTTTTAACCTGCCAAGTTTGGGATCAGATTGGATTTTACATCATAGTCGCTTGTTGGAGCAAAATGTAGTTTGACATTGGCATGCTAAGAGATTTAGATATGTGCATTATAAATTAATTCATATCCTACAATAGTAATCTATTGGCCTATAATTTTACAAATAGTCATTATGCGTATAATGGTTTGTATATATTAACATTTTAGTCTGTGTTAGTTACTTTTCCTTTTCATATTTTAGATGGCAGCTTCTACGTAGTGAGGAAAGAGGGTGAAATACGTGAGGGATCCCTTACCTCCTCCTCCAATTGATGCACTTGCACCTCCTCCGCCACCACCTCCTTCACAAAGACAAGAACGACTAGTGGATCAATGATGTTGCTCTAGACAAATAGATAAGTCATTCAGTCATTCATAGGCTTATCATTTTTTTTCATTTCAAGAGAGTTAGAGAGTCAAAATTCACATTTGACAAGATACAACTTAGAAAGCACAAATAAAGTGAACATGCAAGATTAACTTTAAGAAAAAAAACTTGATATAACTAGCTAGAAACTGAAAGGGCCCCTTATGAATTAAATTACATTTGTGTTCCTATTAAGTTTATGTTTCTCTTCGTTTTGTTTGCCCCACCAATATATCCTTATGATATTGATTGATGCTTATTATAATATATTCTTATGCTATTGATGCTTATTACTTTTTGAGCAAAACCTTGTATGTGCCTAGTTCAATTTAACCCACATTCAAAGAGAAACTACAAAATCATATGTAAAGACAGGTTATACCTTGTGGTCTCATATAGTAGTCAAGTTGTAATTTCTTAATTAAGGATATTGTAGTTGATCTTTCAAAAAGAAACTGATATGTTTCTATTTTATTATGAAAGGATAACATGAAGAAAAAGAATGATGAAGCAAATCCAAGAAGCACCTGAGGGTACTCCTTTAAATCAAGTTTTTATTAGATGGTTTTCTTAGATGAACAATTGAGAGCTCAATTGGATTTCCAAAATGAAGATGAAAGTCTGGTATTAAAAGTTAAAGGCTTTTTTGGCTGCAAGTGTCGTAGACTTCTCTATTGTTAGCACCTCAATGTTGATGAAAGTCTGGTATCAAAAGTTAAAGGCTTTTTTGGCTGCAAGTGTCTTAGACTTCTCTTGTGTTAGCACCTCAATGTTGATTAGACTTCCCTTTTGTTAGGACCTCAAGTTGTCTATGTATAAGTGTTGGTGCCCTTCATGACGAATTACTATCACTGAGATAGGTCACTCCGAGTTAGATTGATATTGGGATGTTTATGTTATTTTGTGGGATGTACACTTGATGAATGTATTCGACTTATGTGCTTTAATTGTTGATTAATGAAAAATGTGAATTAAGTATATTACCTTAGAGTTATGTATTGCAATTCTAGATTACGAAGCAAGAACAAGTAATTAATTCATCATATATTATTCCTAAACAGGTATTTGATTTAACATATGCGACATAAGTTGTGTCACATGTCAAAAGAATATGTGACAATTTCAATGTCATTTAGTGTTAATCATATCATTCTGGGATTATATAGCGTGACAATAAAATCATCACTTATAAGTTTGATATGAGATGAAAAACATTGGTCACTGACTTTTTTATTTTGTGATGCTTATTCCGTCACTTACAAACAGAATATGTGACGAAATTAGCACCATGTAAAAGAAAAATATGTGGCGACTCTAACATTCGTTACGTAAACTATCGGTGAAGCTACATAGGTGACGATAATTATGACGCTGGAATTTCGTCACATATAGTCAAATGTGACGAATTTTTATATTTATGTGACGAATGTCCGTCGCCATAAAAACCCTGTTTTCTTGTAGTGTCAAATAAGTGGAAGGTATAGCAAAAGGTGCTATTACAAGTGATGTCAAAAGCAGAGTGGACGACACGAAATTACTGGTAGGGGAATGCCTTGTTCCTATGTCCTAAGGGGCTCAAAACAAAACATGAGTGGACCAAGTTGATATATGAGTAATACTGAAACAATTATTCATCAATGTACTAACCCCCAAAGTTTTATGAAAATTCAATAATATAATATGTAATAGGTTTTCCAAAAACCCTAGCATGTCATAAAACCTTCATAAAACATATATCATATAGTGTGCTTAATAGTGGTGTCATATGTAAGTATCTTCCGGCCGAAGCCATCTACCAACGCCTGGTCAAAGCCAATATAAATATCTTACAGTCATATCCATCTACCAACGCTAGCCGAAGCTAATATAAGTATCATCGCCTGTAGGTAGAACAATGACCACTAGATAAGCACAACAATCATTGAACATAACTTTCCCAACATAAGTACATATATCTCAAAACATCTTCATAGTATATAGTCATCTATCATATATACTACAAAGAACGTAGAAATTGATAAAGTATGGTATTCCAAAATATTCTTAATAATGCATGATATCTCATAAAGTGTAAATCCAATTTACTCATTAACGTTTCATGAAACGTAACCATTAAATCATGATTTTCATGTATGCATTTCTAATAGTAAAATATGCATTTTATAAGGGGTTCACTCACATATACTTCGTTGTCGAAGAGCCGTGCGAAATAGGAGGGACGTAAACGCCGCTAATAATTACACCTAAGCACATAAAGGGTCCAATTAATTAAACTCTACCATAATGATTGAATTTTTGAAAACGGACGTCATAAAAGGATTCAGGACGTCAAAATACATAGGAGACCTCGGGTACCCTCATGCGCCGCTGCAAGGTGGCGGCCACGCGTCGTCACGCGTAGATTTGGGTCTCCAGAAAAGTCTCCGGCGCCGTCGTGGACAGCCGCGGAGCACAGTACCTCCGATGGAGGCGCATGTGCTTCACGCTCTGGCAAATGCGGCCCTTCACATGCGCCCACGCGCAGGCCTACACGCCACTCACGCACGACCTGGGTTTTGGGGTCCGATTGGGTCTAGATCAGATCTTGGGCTTGGGTTCCCTAGGGTTTGGACTTGGGATTCATTGGGCTAAAGACCCGAGTTGCACGGCCCAAATTTCTGGTTTGGGTTTTTGGGTTAAAGGGTTTAAGGTTAGGTTATATTGGGTTTGGGCTTGAAAGCCCAGCCCAAGTGCTTAGGCTGGTACAATGGACTTTTGGGTCTGGGCTCAAGGTCATCGGGTCGGGTCGACCTGGTTTCAGGCTAAGGGTTGGCCGATTTCTGGGCAAGTTTTCAAATGCTCATAACTTCTCCGATATATCAACTAAATCAAGTGATTCAAAAACCAAAGTTATAGTACTCAACGAGATGAAGAGAATGGTACCTTACACGATGCTAACTCGATGTGGTTTGGCAGAAAATGCCTAAAAAATGGCGGTGCTCGCTAGAAAACTAGGAAAAGCTACCCCGAGCTATTTTCTACGATTAACACAAATGTAAACCTTAAAACAAGCTTTGATATACTCTTAAAACACATCTTAAGAGTTTCTACAAGTTTACCTCCGTTGAAAAATTCACAAAAATCGCCGGTGTTCGTCAGGGGATGGTGCATCGTGACTGTCACGGTTGAGGTGCCATGTTTTTGGCCTGGGTTTCGAGGTTCAACATCCAAGTCTTTGGATTGTTGATGTGGTGAGAGTGAGTTCAGAGAGAGGAGAGTGAAATCGCAGAGAGAGTGAGAGAGAGCTTAGGGAGAACTAGAGAGAAGAAGAGAAAGTGAGGGAGAGAGAGAGAGTCCTTGCAAAAATAAAATAAATAAAAATGAGGGGAGGGGACATGTGGGCCTTAGTGGCTCACATAACATGGTCACTAAAGACAAAACACGAAAATATTTGAAAACGTTTGACGTTTCGAATGTAAAATCTTCGTTACAGTTCTGATTTCAAATATGTTCACGCCTATGCGTTAGTGGCAATAATTACGATAAGAATACTTTAATAAAATTAAAACTACACGTTTCGACGAGACGGTCAAACTATATCAACTCAAGGGTAATTCGGTAATTTCAAAAATTTGATAATATGAAAATACACTAAAGTTGGGACGGGGTTTCACACAATCCACTAGTACAAATAAGAGTTTATTTCCTAGATCTAATATATGAAGTAGTTTTACCTTTGTACAATCTTACTTTGCATTAGATGGAAATATCTTCAGTCTTCACAAGAGAGCAACTTCATCCATTGAGCTCATCTTTTTATGACACTAAGACCAACATGCTCAAATTATAATGGTGTAATGCTGAAAATGATATGGTATGTGGATTAAAAAATGAGTTAGTTTCTCCAGTCAAAAGATAGAAAGAAGAAGTTAACGAGAATCCTAAAACTAGGTCTAAAAGAATATTTGAAACTTAAATATAGACCATGAAAACAAATGCAAACCTATTTCCCAATGATTGGGTGTTTAATGCATGAAAAAAAATTTGGTAGCTAAAGTTTCATAAATGAGGAAAAGGGAAGCTCACGACTTTGAATGCACTCTAACTCTCACGTTTTTACAAACTAAACAATCAAAGAACAAATGAGACCTAGCTAGGGTTTTAACAAAAAAACATTTGTTTGTTTTCAGCTAGCAAGGACAAGGACACTTGTTGAGCTATAAAACAATCTAAGCAGATAAGGGCTAAAAGGTACGCTTAGCAAAAAGGCGTAAGTCAACTCATGTGGGCAGTCTTAAATTGTGTGCCCAGCTTGTATGAATATAGTGAGAAAAAATTGATGAGACAACTAACATAGTGATAATGTAACAGGAATTTAGACATATAAGGCATATGCATGAACAAACCGTTGAGGTGATGTGACACAGCCTTAAACACTTGTTTCCAGCAACATAAGGCCCTTAAGGGTATATTCTAAAACCAAACTAGAGCATGTATAGTATGGTTACAATATTGAAAAAGAAAGCCAAAACACGAAAGTCTAGATTTTACAATCTCCCCATTTGACTTTCCTTAACAAAATACCCAAACCAAAAGCTAATTTCACACACCCATACTCAAGCAGGAAAGAATCCTGCATAAAACACCTCTTGACAAGAACAAGTGAGATTTATAATGGGTTATAAAGCATAAGACTTTAAAAGATACCTACTTAAAAGTTTCTCCTTTTTTGGTCATGGTAAGACAAAGAAAAAGGCAGAATATCTCCATAAATAGCATAAAACATATAAATATGGACATGGCAAGAAGATATATATGCATCATGACATTTGTAAGTAAGGAATAACACTGAGTAGTACAAGTAAACCAATGCACAAGAATAACCATGCAAAAATTAGACAAGACCAACGAAGGTACATTTCAAGGTACCAAAAAATTAGAGCATGGCCGCTAGACAAGAAAATTAATCAAAGCAATCATTAACAACTAAAACCGAGAGGAGCACAACCAGAATACAATAGAAATAAGTGTCAATAACAAACAAAATAGGTCCAGAACCCTTACGAAGAAATTGAACTTCTCCATAAATGGTGTACTTTTAATAATTGAACTCCCCTATTATCCTAGAGCATCGCAAACTTACATAAAGCAACAGAGGAGAAGGGATAGCCGTAAACAATAGTTTCTTTAATGCTGTTATCAGAGTTGTTAGATGAAGATGAACCAAATGTACACCATCATACCAATCCTTGGGAATATGCACACGTTTTCTTTTGGTTAAACAAATCATACTAGGCTTTAGGTAATTTCACACCTTTTCCTTTTGCTGCAAAAACAACAGGCATCTAGGCAGTAACTGGGCCCGAGAGAACCAAGTGGGTGGAAATATGGAAGGATGGAGATGAGGCTGGTGCCTTAGATGAATAAGGTTAAGATGAGGGTTTGGAATGTAGCTCAAATTCGACAATTCATTCTTTATGAGGCATAAATAGACAAGCTAGACATTGATTTTGTGAATTTTTTTTTTTTTTTCTGAGGTCATTTGACAACACATGACATTGCATGGGAGACCATTTTTATGGGTGTTTCCCGTTTTTAGGAAACATGAGATTCTTTTTTTTTTGCAAACCCCCCTCTTTTTTTGTTTGTTTATGAAATTTGATGATACAAGAAAAACACATGACAAAGACATAGAAATTGATTCATGGTTCAGAATATAGAGTAAGTAAAGTCACTATTGTTCAGTTAAGACCAAAGCAAACTTAACCTCTAAACCAACATAAGCTTTTGTTGGATGAAAAACTGATTTTTCAAAGACTATTTGACATCATAGGGAGAACCTGACATCACGGTGAATAAATATCCAAGGTTAATCATCAGATTACTAACAATGTATGGCAATCAAGAGATGCATACAGAGAGGAAAATGAAATTATCTAATGAATTAACTAACTGAACAGAAACATACACAGAGACTGGACAAAATATTTAATGCTTGGAAGCCTCTCTATTCAACCTATTTAATTAATAGCATAAAGACCAATAGACCATTGAAAACTTTTGTACCTTCATTTGTCCAAGGCTTTACTCAAGATGTCAACTAGTTGTTTTTCAAGTGGTACAAATGTTAAGGCAAGAACTTTACCTTCATCTCTAATGAAGTGATGCCATATGTCAATATGTTTGATTCTTGAAAGTTGGACAGGATACTTCAAAATGTCAATTGCCCTTATGTTGTCATAGTAAACGAGAAAGGTAGATTGAAAGATCCCATAGTCATTGAGTATTTGTTTCATCCATATCAACTAAGTGCAACAACTCCCATAAGCAATATATTCAACTTTGGCAAAAGATTGGGAGACACAGTTTTGCTTTTTGCTATGCTGTCATAGTAAACGAGAAATGTAGATTGAAAGATCCCATAGTCATTGAGCATTTGTTTCATCCATATCAACTAAGTGCAACAACTCCCATAAGCAATATATTCAGCTTCGGCAAAAGATTGGGAGACACAGTTTTGCTTTTTGCTATGCTAAACAACCAGGTTGTTTCTGACATAAAAGGCTTTCCCAGATGTATTATCTATGTCATCAATACATCCATCCCAATTGACGTCACTAAAACCAACCAAATTTGTGTTGGTGTTATAAGTGTATTGTAACCTAAATCAGTAATCCCACCAACATATTCGATAACCCTTTTGACAGCTAATAAGTGACTCCTTAGGACAACTTTGAAACCGAGCACATACCTTAACTGCTAAGGCAATATCAGGTCCACTTGCTTTCAAGTAGAGTAAGCTACCAATCATGATTCTATACAAGGTTTGATCAACATCCTTACCACTTGAGTCCTTGTGAATTTTGGCACACGTGCTTATTAGAGACGCAACAACTTTTGAACCTTCAAGACAAAGCTTTTTCACAAAGTTCTTGGCACATTTAGCTTGATATATGAAAATGTCATCTTTATCTTGTTTTACTTGAAGTCCGAGAAAATAGTTTTAGTTCTTCAACCAAGCTCATTTTAAATTCACTTATCATATTGATAAACTGTTTCACAAGAGAATCTGAAATGGAACCAACAACAATATCATCCATGTACACATGAGCAATCACAACATGAGACTTCAACTTCTTAACAAACAATGTCTTATCATCAAACCACGTGTGTAGCCATGAGCAAGAAGATGAGAAGACAATTTGTCATACCATGCACGTGGAGCTTATTTAAGACCATAAAGGGCCTTTCTTAGTTTGTACACACCATTAGGATTGTGAGGATCCTCAAAACCTTTTGATTGTTCCACGTAGACTTCTTCGTTGAAAAACTCATTAAGAAAGACGGTTTTGACATTCATTTGAAACAACTTGAGCTTCAAATGACATGCAATGGCACAAAGGATTCTAATAGATTCAAGTCGAGCAAGATGAGCGAAGGTTTCATCAAAATCAACACCTTCAAGCTGTGAGTATCCTTGAGCAACAAGTCTAGGCTTATGTTTGATTGCATTTCCTGACTCATCAGACTTGTTCTTGTATATCCATTTAGTACCAATGACGTTTATGTTTGACAGATGATTGACAAGTGACCATACATCATTCTTCTCAAGTTGATTTAGCTCTTCCTGAATGGCCAAGATTCATTCTTCATCAGTCAAATTATCATTGATATTTTTGGGCTCAATTTGGGAGATATAACACACATGAGCAACTTCATTTGCAAATTTTCTTCAAGTTCTAACATCTTTGTCAACAGAATCCACTATTTCCTAATCTCGATGACTTCTAGTCCACTTAGTCTTATCCTTTAACAGAACAGGAGGATCTTGGTTAAAGGATTGTCAAGAAAATATTATAATTAGTTGGTTTCAACTAATTTCATGTAGTTATTGATCTTTGATTAAAAAAAAATTAGTTAAAAAATCAACTTAAGGAACTATTGGTTTCATACATAGTCAAAAAAATTTGTTCGATACCTAGTCAAGAAATTTTAGGTTTTACTATTCTTAATTAGTTGCATGTAATTATATATGGTTGGATTCGAATAAATTTAAGGAACTACATGATTCATATTTCATAATTTCTAGTTTTTTAAGATCGGTGATTTTCGATTCGCTGGTTTTCTGGGTTTTTTTTTATTTTTTATTTTTTTACTTTGTTGCCTCGAAGAAAAATATGTACTGTATTTGAAGAAGTTTTCGAAGGTTTTTAAAGATGAAATAGTGGGTTGAAGATTAAAATGGTAGCTTTTAGATTAAAATGTAGAGTGTAAAATAGTTGTTTTGCATTTGATTGGTAGAGGAATAGTTGGGGGAAATATGGTATTGTATCCGTTGGGAGAATTGAAAAATGATTTTAATCAATTTTTTGTGTATTTAAAAATAATGATTTGGGCTTTGAGCTTTAGTGGGGCAATGGTGTATTTGTAAATAAAGAGAAGTTTGAATTATAACATAATTGGTTTAACAGAAACCCACATCTGTCAAGGCATAAGTTGGAATTAATTTTTATTTATTTAGCACACTGGCTTGTTTCTTAGCATGTTGGGGTTATGTAAGGGTGGGCAAACAGGTCCTAGAAGCACAGATCAAGCTCAGTCCACATGGTTTGGGTGGGTCTAGGGCGGATCCAAATATTATAAACACAAAACGGGGTGAAGCAGGGCGAGTCCAAGAAGTTGCGGAAATGAGCCCCCAACCTAGAAAGTTAATTTCCTATTGTTTGATTGAATGTGTACCATTTGATAATTTCCTATGAATGTGATGTGTTCTTTGCTCTCAAATTCTTCTTTTTCTTCTAGCTTTCTCCCCCAAAACCCCCTTTGGAATGACCCATTGCCTTCTTTAGTTTTGTTCTTTTTTGTCTCTGTCTTGCATGTGGGTTTCTAGTTTTAGATCTTGATTGTTTGCTAAGGAAGGCAACAAAACAAACCCAACAGGCGTGTCTATTGGGGAAGAAGTGGCCTATTGAATGGCGACGCTCATGTTCTTGTTGTAAAGAGGGCAGGAGTGGCGGAAAATGAGTTTGATTAGGCTAACAACGTCGAGGTCAAGGAGAAGGATGAGGATGAGTGGGGAAAGGAATGGGGGAGGGGGAGGATTTGGGTTGGGCTTGGTGATAGGATTGGGGTTAGGGTTAGGGTTTTAAGGCAAGGAGGAGGGAGATGGAGAAAGGGAAGAAGAAGCAAAAGTCGGCGGGGAATTCAAGGAGGAGGAGGATGAGGGAGTGAGGGAGGAAGGGTTTGGAGAGGATGTAGAGATTTTGTTCAACAGTTGCCAATCAAAGAGTTTGAACTGGACTAAAATCTAGTGAATATAGTTTTGAGGCCCAAATACAAATTGAAAAAAGCTTATTTTCTCATATGACCCCGTTTAGATCTGTAGGAACTAGCTCATAAAACGCGTCGGGTTAGGGTCAATTTTAATTTTGAATTATTATCGCCTCGCCCTGTCTCGTTCTGTTTTCAAACTGGTCAGGTCTGGTCTCTCTAATTTTGGGCTCCACCTAGCCTATGCCCACCCCTAGTGTTAAGTGATGTAATTTTGGTACTTACTCTTAAAAAATTTTATGATGTGTTGTTTATTAACTTTTTTATTTTAAATGCTTTCCATTAAAACTCCTTTATTTATTTGTTGGTCAAATATTTTAATGTTTAATAAGTGTATGAGAATGAGAACGTTAAGTAGTTGCCATTGCCATAACAAAACTTGCAAATACGACCCCAATCGTAATATTTTAACTGAAAAATCATTTGACGTCACATGATATTATTCTTTCATTGAAGCCAAGAAAGTGACTTTCCCAGGAAACATTTAAACCCATATTATTATTATTATTATTATATTATTATTTATAGGCCAATGCTTTTAGATTTAGGAGACCCTTCTTTGTACTTTCACTTGATTTTCTTTATTGTGTTGGTGGTGCCTTAATTAGCACTTGTCCAAAATTTACCCCTAATTCAATCCATAATTTACATGGAGAACATACACCGACACTCATTTATTTTTATTTGATTCTTTCGTGCATAAATTTATGCATTTTATTTTATCTAATACAAAATGCAATCATTTTACCTTACCATAATATTTACTTGTATTCTTATCGATGGAGTTAAATTTAAAACGTCTTCTAATATTGAAAGAAAAAACACTAATTACCAAATATTTACAAGCCTGCAGGGTTGGCCTGTAATGTTTTTTACAATATACGCGTGTGGATACCGATACTTAATGAATAAATAGAGACTGTAAGAATATTAGTGTGTAAATTTCTATCATCCAATGCAACTGTACATCTCATACACCTATGCATGGTATAATTCTGAGAAAGTTTGTTGTAAATTAAAGTTGATATTAAAATTATAAAAAAAAAAAACTGGATATTAAAATTAGGTGTGGATATTGTCATGCTCATGATTAGATAAATGCAGCTCACATTTTTAATTAAAAGAATCTATGGAAATAATGATAGGCTTATTATTTTGGGATGATAGGCTTATTAGTTTGGGACTCTTTTGTCATTTTCTGCGGACCAAGTTGCATGAGAGATATGGTGAGAGAACCTGGAAACGGAGATACAACAAACACAGCCCCCACGCTCGACTGTGTCCCAGGACTCATCTAATTGGTGGGACCGATAGGGTTTGTCCTACACGCGCGGGGGTGAGGGTGGTGCAAAGGAAGGAGGGGCGTGGATTGATGAGTTCAAATGATTGTGATGAGGAGGGTGTCGGGGAGTGGAGTGACAAGATGACACGAACGATTGTGTGGAAGGTGTGTGGGTGGGGGCCCACAAATTGAAGCAGGAAAAGAGAGAAGCGTGTTAGAGCACGTGTCCCGAATGGGCCAGGCAGGACATGTTGGTCCACGTGAGTTTGGGGGAGGCAATGCTCTTTCTTCCACGCTTCCCTTATTTTTGCAAGCCCCTCCCTTCCCACGTGAACTCCACTCTCTCTCTCTCTCTCTCTCTCTCTTCGCTTGTTTCATTTGTCCAGCTTCGGCTTGGCTGCATGGCTATTTGCTCAAACAGCTTCGGCCTACTTCTCCTTAATATTTAGCGTAACCAAACTATTTTATGTGATATCCACATATCCCTTTTTACTTATTTCACATCTTTTTAATTTTTAATTGTCGGATCAGATGAATTGAAAAATATCAAAGGATAAAAATTAATAAGGGATGTGGAAGAAGTAAAAAGAGATGTGTGGATATCACATCCCTTAACTTAATCATTCCATGTGTTAATCCATGTGTTCATGATCATATAAGTTTTTTTTTGTTAACAAACAATATTATCTACACTAAGATGGTAAGAGAATGAGCTAGCAATAATGTAATTCAAATTCGTTTTTGACAATAATCGACCATAAGACCTCTCAGTTACTAGTGACAAGGAAATTTGACCGTAAACTAAATGGCAATGATCATTTATGTTAAAGAAGGATAATATATCTTTATTATGCATCTCTTATTCTCTTATTCGCTATCATGGGCTCCTCTCGTCGCTTATTGTTTCACTAGCTCATCTTAGTTAGATGCAGTAATTAGTACATTTAATGTGTACTTTTCATTAGTGTTGTCTACTGACAAATAAGAATTATCATACTATTAAGTTTAATATATTGAACTCATGAATTTAATATATGGAATTCATGAGTTTAATATATTGATATCACACTCAAATTCTCTGATCTACTAAAAGAGTTTAATTCTTATATGAACTCAATATGTTGAAATCCCACTTACTTTTTTGGCTCACTGTGGAAGGACTTAGATGTGGTTGGAAATGTAGTTGTTAAAAATTATTGGAAGTAGTTGGAAATGTAGTTTCTAAAGTGCAATATTTTCACATATGACATGTTCCAACCACTCTATTGTTGTAACTTGTAAACCTTGTTGTAAACCATGCCCCAAACTCCTTGGTTTGATTGAGAAATTACTTTAATACAAGCAAGAGAAAGTACGAATTTCAAAACAACATTAAATTGCACCAATAGTACAAACTCAATATCCAGGAGGTCGCATTTACGACATGTTTGACTAATATTTGCGTACATGTTATCTCATGGCCAAGTTAAAAATCAAAATATGTTAAGCATTTAGTGCTACGGTTTAGTGATATACTTCTTCATTTATAAGTGAGAGGTTTTGAATTTGATTCTCACCAAAGGAAAATTTAAACCACATTATTGCTAGTTTATTATGAGACTTTGTCCACTCTTGCACACTCCTTAGTATAGATATAGTTAATAAAAATATATATGCTACATCATGTAATTAACACACTTTGACCAAAAATACAAAAAATTCCTAGGTAAATTAGTCACGGTGAATCTGGTAATGCAGTCACAAGATCCTAGTCGTCTGAAAGGGCTCAGCTATTAGCCATCTCATAGCAGTTCCACGGCTACTCTTTGCCTGGCACCTAGTCCAAAAAATGGACCGGCTTCCCTTCAATCTACTTCACCCCAACCCTTTAGGTTGGCACCCAGCCCAAGCCAAGCCATAGGCTGTGACACACCTCGACCCAGGATGTCCACTAGAAATCCGAATCGATCTGTAATGGCCGACACCTGGAAGGTGACGAAGCCATAAATTGTGATGATGATGAAAAATGTGAATAAATTTAAACCTAAGAGTGCCTAAAAACCAGAGTGCGCTGGTCAGCGGAAATGAACCCAGTTCACACGTGACGTTAAAGCACAAGTAAGTACAGTAGAGTGGATTGAGAATTATACCATCGAAAGAAATCTCCAATACTAAGATTTTCAACGAATCCTCGTCGATAAGAAAGCTCAGCTAATAAAACATGGAGGGTAAAAACAAAATAAGGGTTAGTGGCCCGGGAAATAAAATCTTAATAGAAACCTTCTAAAACGTTACAACCCCTTGTTGCAACACCTGTATAGTTTCCAGAAAACCATACCACATATCAATGTGAAATAAAAAATATATCAACAGTAAATCCATAAATATACCACAACACGGCATCTCATCAGCAATATATATAATCATGTGCTCAATAATCTATATTAGCATGCAAGTCAGAGTCACCTAATGTGACATATACGATTGCACCCATAGCTCATCAATCAATGCTAGCCCATAAGTCGGAGTCACCTATTGTGACATGTACGACTCCCCCATATCTCATCAGTCAATGTTAGCACATAAGTCGGAGTCACCTATAGTGACCTATACGACTCATCCATATCTCATCAATCAATACTAGCACATAAGTCAGAGTCACCTATAGTGACCTGTACGACTCATCCATATCTCATTAATCAATGCTAGCACATAAGTCGGAGTCACCTATAGTAATCTATACGACTCATAGGCAACCTGTACGACAATGTCGGAGTTGCCTATATAGCTCATCTACCAATTCCTGCACACGAGTCGGAACCACTTAATGTGGTCTGTACAACAGGCTGGGTGTAAATAAATACACTTAAGTGCTACGATCACGTGAAGACTGTGCGAAGTATTGCAAGTCACCTACGAGTCGGAACCACCTAATATGGTTTGTACGATAGGCTGGCACTTACCTTGGATCCAAAGTGAGCATGTGGTGCGAGAGGTGAACGATCACATGAAGGCTAAGCCTCAGGCGGAGCACTAACACCGGGGTGCAGGACAATGAGCTATAAATACATCTCAACACAATCATACTCACTACCATCAATATACTCACATGAAGCTTACCGAGGCATCCGCAACATCATTTGGCATAACCACTTTACCGTCCCAACATTCTTAATCAGAACTAAACCCAGTGATAGACTAGAATAAAATTATGGTTAATCTCTACATTGTTAATCATCATAACTTCTTTCCTTAAAGAAACCAAGTACCCTGTTAAATTTGGATTGTTTTATGGCTGCATTTAATTGTCTTGTTAGACTGCCTACGTACCCTCAAACGGGGTCAAGGCATTCGTAGTTCAACTTAGTACGTCAAAGCATTCACAGTCATTATATGTAGGTAATATGCATATAGATATGCCATAATGCAATCTAACACTCAACCATATCATAGTATCTTAAACTATATAAATATATGTATAACATGGCATAAATATGCATAAATCAAATTAAAAGCGTTTGCAGAATTATCAATCATATATATATACGATAAAAGGAAAAGACCCACTCACCTGAGGTCCACGCTACAACTCCCTAGCATGAATATCAAGACATCATCGTCGCCTAGAACAATTATCAAATCACGTCTCAGAGTTTATAACAATAGAACACATAGTTTACGTAAAACACATCCTTACGTATCCGGAAGATCCACATCACGGATTTCCGATCCGTTACTTCCAAAGATTCACATTATAATTCTAGAACAATATCCAAAAGTTTTGGGACAATCCAACGGTCGAATCTTCGCCAATTGCCAAAACCAAGTGACGGTTAACGTTTTATTTTACGAACTTACAAACCAAATTCGGAAAGATCCATACGTCGGATTCCTGATCCGTAAGTTCCTATAATCCTCAAATATTACGAACAATAACCTATTAAAGTTTAATGACGATCCAACGGTCGGATCATCGATTCATATAATGACCTAATCACGTATTGTAGAGAATTTAGGTTCTAACGATCAACTTGCGTCATACTATTGTCAGAACTGAATTCAAGGCATCTAATTTAGCCTAAGAATAGCATCGATGACCCACTGGCCACGTGCCACCGTGGGTGGCGGTCGGCCGTCCCGACTCGCCAGAAAATCCAACTATTTCCAAAAATTCCTAAATTTTGCAGAAATGAAGATCTCTAAGAGTAAAGCAAGTTTAATACATGTGAACAAGTCCAATTTGGTCGGGAAAGGCTCCAATTTCACTCAAACCCGTCGGAACCCTAAAATGGGTGAACTTCGATTCTCCTTCCTCAGTGTTCCAACGCCCCTACAACCAGTTGGGTTTTGTTCTTGGGTCCAAGGGGAGTTAGTTAAGGGTGGTGGTGGGTGGTGAAACTCGCCAAATTGAAGGAATAATCGTCAAAACTTCACGGGTCACTTGCACGGTTTTGGCCTAAAAAATCTTCAAAGTTAGATGGAGATAGAAGATGGGGTATTGTGGAATAGGTTGCAGGTAAGGAATGGGTGAAAATGACCTTAAAATTTGGTGGAAATTGCTGGAATCAAAACTGGGTCGCCGTCGGTTTTGTCCGCATGAATGAGTGTCGACGGGAAGGGATGGGGAAAATTCCCCTTTTTCTCATTGGCTAATGCCTTTTCCTCATTGGCTGATGCCTTTTTCCTTCCTTAACATTAATTAGTCAGTTTTCCCACAAGGTGAGAGTTTAACACTTTATAATCTAAAATATAAATAATCAAATTCAAACGTCCGTAATTATGCCGTTATAATCCGGACTCGCAAATGGCTTTCACCTATGCGTTCGCACCAAAGAGTACTACACAAATAAGTCTTACGTTTCTCTAGACGATGGTAAATGCAAGTCAAAGTCCTTTCCTCTAGGTTATTTTCGTCAATTCCCTCGATTAAAATAAATAAAAACGTAAATTTAGGGACGGGTTGTCACAGGCTGGCCTAGAATGGACAGAGGGAAGAGACGGCCTATCTGACGTCAGTGTGACGTCAGATAGCTTTTTATATTTTTGTTGCGCCAGGCGCGTGGAAAGGACGCTTGACTGGGCACGCATCGCCGACAACAAAATAGAGGCGGGCCCGCTTGCGCAGGCGCACTAAACCTTTCTGATGGAAGGCCACTTGGTCAGTTCTAGGCCGTTGGATTTTCAACAACTAGTTATCTAGACCGTTGGATTTCCAACGGTAAAAAAAAATTGAATTTGAATTTTGATCTGGATTGTCAAATCATAGATCAACGGTCCACGTTTTTCCCCAAAAATTAAAAAAAAAAAGGCACAACAGTCAGAATTATGGCCGTTGGCCACTTGTCAACTTATAGGCTATTGGATTTGAATATTTTTCAAATCCAACGATTAAATTAAAATTAAATTTTATTTTCTATAAATACCTAACCCTCTCATCTTCCACCTTACACCACATATCAATATTTTCTACATTTCAATATTTTCTACACTTTGAGAGAAAAAAATGAGTACGTGGAAGCTCGTCGAAGATCTTACTTTGTGTGAATGATGGGTTCACACTACTCATGACCCGATTACAGGTAATGAGATGGATAAGCGAGAAATGTGGAGTAAAATTACGAAAGAGTTTTGCGATGTATATGGAAAAGACGCCAGAAGTAGTCAATGTCACATCCCAGTCTCGATGATATTTTCCACTTTGGGCCACTCCCTCACGATTTTGTTTTTGGGAACTCACACCAGAACTTCCCAGTGGGTTATCCATCCTAGGAATGCTCTCACTCGAACTTGCTTAACTTCGGAGGTCCGATGGAATCTGAAGCCAGTGAGTTCCCAAAAGGCCTCGGGCTATATGGAAGCAGGCATGTACATATAAGGCACATCACCCCCCTTCGTTAGTCAATGTGGGATGTTACAATCCACCCCCATTTGGGGCTCGAAGTCCACGTCGACACACTCACACCGAACGACAGAGTGGCTCTGATACCATTATGTCACATCCTAGTCTCAACTCTGTCGTAGCACGATATTGTCCGTTTTGGGCCACGCCCTCATGGTTTTGTTTCTAGGAACTCACACGAGAACTTCCCAGTGGGTCACCTATCATAGGAATGCTCTCGCCCGAACTCGCTTAACTTCAGAGTTCTGATGGAATCCGAAGACAGTGAGTTCCCAAAAGGCCTCGTGCTATATGGAGGTGGACATGTACATATAAGGCACATCACCCCCTTTTCGTTGGTCGATGTGGGATTTTACAGTCAAGGTCTTCAAGGTTATTGGAAAAAACTCAACGCATCATTTACTTGTTGGAAAAACGCGATCTCTCATGCTTCCGGTAATCTACGTAGTGGAAAAAGTTTAGCGGATCAAGTGACAATATTTTTATTTATTTATATGCATTCCACCAACATCAATATTTTAATTTATTTATTTGTGTTACACCCGCATTTTATAATATTGTCTTATCCCACATTTATAGACACTACAAGCACAAGCATTCTACAATGCGAAGAACCATAACAATCCATACAACAAATGGAATGTTGGCAAATTGTCAAAGATTGCCCTAGATACAAAATTGTGGCAATCGGTCCAGAAGTTGTCATGCACGACATCGATCTACACAGTTCACCAGAGGCAGACATGGCCGAACAAGAAGACAACATATTTGAAGAGACAGAAGGGACGCATGAAGAAGTGCCGGAGACCCAACCGACTCGTCAGTCCCTCAGGCCTCAAGGTAAAAAAGCATCAAAGAAAAAAGGTAGGTTTTTCCAAAAATGACTACACTAAATATATGGACGAACTAGCTCGCAAAGGTGAATTGAACATGGTGCAGAAAGCGGCTAAAGATGAGGAAAAGTTGGCAGCAATATTAACAGCTACTGAGAGACGTAATGCGGCGTCTGAGAGACAAAGAGAACTAGTTAATTGAGAGAACGAGATGATTAGAGAAGCACTTAATCGAGAAAATGAGATGCTTAGAGAAGAAAGGATGGCTCAAGCATATCGTGACACTATGAACAAGCCTCTAGTAAGACTGTCTCCAAATTCAAAATATTTTTGGACTTCGGAAAAAAGAGACATGGTGCGAATGAGGCGTGCAAGAGATGCAGAAACAAGTTAAGGGGATTCTAGCTACATAGATCCTAGCAACGAAAATCCCCACTGGTGCTCAATCAAGTCATTTTGGCGGGTTATGTGCCAGTATGGCTCTTGCGCTGAAGTGTACCGCTCAACAATCAATTCATTGTAACGTCTATCCTGTTGCAACAGCTCGTGTTGCTCGGGATCTTCGGTCCAGCCATGAGCACAGTAGATACGTGTTCTTGAGTTGTTCATCGAATCCGACTTGTATTCATCAACAGCATCATAATCATACCCATCTTCCACAATCATGTTGTGGAGAATAATACATGTCATCATGATGGATCGAAGATCCTCGACATCAAACATTCTAGTAGTAGCCCTGACAATTGCCCAACGAGCTTGTAGGATACCAAAACAACGTTCCATATCCTTCCTACACCCCTCTTGACATTTTGCAAAGTGTTTTTCTTTTTCACTCTGTAGATGTGGCACTGTTTTGACAAACGTTGACCACCTTGGGTAAATGCCGTCTGCAAGGTAGTACGGTCCCTTGCATTTATGGACATTAACCCAATATGTCCATCTTGGCGATTTTCCTTGCAGCAGTTTGTCGAAGACTGGAGATTGGGTAATGACATTTAGGTCATTATGAGCTCCTGGAACATCAAAAAAGCATGTCAAATCCATGTATCAAATGAAGCCACCGCTTCCAAAATGATACTTTTGGCTCATTTTTTGTCACCATAAGCTCATTGCCATGCACTTGGACAGTTTTTCCAAGTCCAGTGCATGCAGTTGATGCTTCCAATCAAGCCAGGGAAGCCTCGCATCTCACCCTTCCTCAGAAGCCTTCGCTTGTCCCTTGGTGTGGGTTTCCGGAGGTACTCATTGGTGTAGAGGGTTTCAATTGCAGAGCAAAACCGCATCAGGGACTTCAGAATAGTTGTTTTTCCCATCCTCGCGATCTCATCCACTTGATCTGCACACGCTCCATACAAGCATTCACAAGGCAACCGTAATTTTTTGCTCAGGAAGAAAACCTAAAACATGAAAAAACATCCTGTTTTTGCACAAAATATAGATCATGGTTGCAAATAGCACTCATGATTTTGTCGAACAAACTTCATTGCATTCTAAAACGACGTCTAAAAACATGATCAGCGAATACGCTGTTGGGAATAAAATAATCTTCCAAGAGATCTTTACCTCGTCTTTCCCTTTTTCTATCGAAGTTTGCGGCACGTCTGGGTTTGCCTATCTGACCTACAGCTTCCATGACACGGTGGGAATGTGAGGCTTTCTGCCTTCTATGGTCATCATCCTCATCCTCCTCCATTGCGAAAGCCTCATCTCCACCTCCACCTTCCTCAAGATTGACCAATTCTTCATGTTGTTCCAACAATCTTTTTTGTTGCTCCTCAAATTGTTTATACACTCTCCTTAAAGAAGACATTGTAAGAAGTCAAGATTTGAAAATGATGAAGAAGGATTTTGAGCTAAAAAGAAGGATTGAGTTTGGTGTGAGGATAGATGTAGAGATGTAGGGTTTATATGGACAAAAAAAAAGAAAGGATGAGGTTCTGGACAATGCCATGTGGCACTACGTGATTGGTTGAAAATCTTATCGAAATCTTGGCTAAATTATTGTAAACAGGAAGTGACAGCGAAAATCTATTCACAAAATAGTACGTTCGGATAATGACATGTGGCGTGACGAGTTTGGTTAAAAATCATATCCAAAATTAAAACTATTTTATTTATTTATTCTTTTATAAAAAAATTTAAAATATTTTAAATGGGCTGGGTGCCAGTGTATTTTGTAGGGGTGGAGATCGTTTGTGTTAGGGCATTTTTAGACTTTGTGCCAGCGCATTTTTTAAGGGTTGGAGATGCATTTGACATATTACTGTTTATTGAGATCTATTACTGTTCACTAAGTGGATTAATGTGCTGGATGTTGGCGTATTTTTTTAGGAATGGAATTGCTCCCAGAAGACAAGTCACACAATTATTAGTTTAGTCATTCGTGAAACGCAACGTATTGATGATAAGAAAAAGGCTGAGAAAGCAACGCTTTTGGTTGAAACCAGAGACCCCGAGCCCCCACTCCTCTCGTGGGAGTCGCATGGTGGGGTTTACATGTATGTTACCAACATGAAAAGATTTTTTGGAAAATAAAGAAAATCCATGGGACCCACATTGACGAGCTTCCTATCTGTGCGGGTTCCAATCATGGCCGTCCGTTCCAAGGGAACTGATAGTCCATGGTTGTTCAGCTTCGTAACTAAGTGTACAGGAGCGTACGGGGCAATGTGACTTGGTTGATCTCAGCCGTCGGTCTGACTCATCTCATCAATGGTGGGATATGTAGCCATCGACATTAATGCTAAAGATTCAGTGGGATTTTGCATCTGTAAGTGATGGGAGTATTTTTACCCACCATTATAAATTATAATGTATTTTTATCATACACTTAATTATTTGTTACGTGTTGTTTCATTTAATTTTGTTTATTTTTTTTAACTTGAACAAATAATATTTAATGTAAAAATCAATTAGTATTAAATGAAAAAACACGTGATAAATAATTAAATATATAATGATTCATATATCATAGTTATGGTAATAAGCAAAAGTGCATCTCTAAAAAAAATATCAAAAAGCTCACATCAACAATAACAATAAAAAAGAATAACATTATTTTTTCTAACCGATATGTCAATTCCTATATTAAAATTGGACATATTGGGTGGAGAATAAAACTTAAAAAAAATGCCAAAGTATACCACATTGTCTATCAAATTTAAATTTTTATGCTTAAAATTTAACAGCTCCTTTGGGATGATCTTATTGCAATGTAGATTGTTGTTGTTGTTGTTTTTTTTTTTTTTTTTGAACAAACGATAGTACCAAGGGAGTGGAAGAATGAACTAATCCTTATAATGAACTTGCCATAATAATGTGATTCAACTTCGTTTTTTACGAGAATCGAACCTAAGACCTCTCATTTACAAGTAAAAAAGAATATCACTAGACTGTAAGTATTAAGTGGCAATGTAGGTTGTTTTTTTTCTTCAAGAACAAACATTTAAAGTTTTTGAAATCTTTTGTGATCTATTAAATAAAACTGGAATATTACTCACCAAAAAGATGTGTTGAGAAGTATGGGATCAATTATCCCTCTTAATCAGATTAAATCTCAATTTTCAGTATCACGAATTAAAATAAACACAAAATAATTTAAGTCAAGAATGAGAATAATACAACCATAGCAAGTGGCTTAGTGGTAAGGGCGCATATTGCAGTTCTCTAATAAACAAAAAATGTGGGAGGGCTTGAGTTTGGTGCTCTGAGCTGGTGAGCCTGCTTGATTGTGACCACAGACCAGGGTAAAATTCTCCATAACCTCTCTGGATCTAAAAGGGATGAATAACTGTAACTTACCAGTTGTCCTCTTTTTTTTTTAAAAAAAGAAAAAGAATGAGAATAATTCAAATCACTCACCCATATTGCCAAAGACATTGTAATATGGACTTATTTTATTTTCCATAATTACCTTATGAAAGTGACTTATAAATTTATAATTGAGGCCAAGAGACAAATATAAGTCGGCCTAAATTGGTAAACATAATCAAATAAATAAAAAAAAGATTTTCAAATACCTTTTTTCTCCTCAACAAGCTAAATTAAATGTTTTTAATTTATATGCGGGTGGAACCTCATTCAACAAAAATTAATTGTTTTAAAAGTAAATGAAGTTAAATGTTTTTAAATGTTTTTACTTTATATGCATGTGGTCTAATATCTTAGTGAAAATGATGTTGGATTTCCATATCTGAGTCTCAAGTTCGAAACTCCGTTATTCCATAAATTATTGTAAAGTTTCGAATTTAACCCCTTCGTTTTAAATGAATGATTGTTGATAGACTTGTGCAATGTTCCCAATTTTGCATCGTATAAGATTAAACTTGACTCTTGTGCGCGTCACGCTCACATATTTTCTACTATGGTAGTTATTATATTGGTCAAGTTGGTCCTGTTGTTGCTTTTGAGTCTTTTTAGTTTAAGGACTCATTAAATTTTACCCAGTATGCCCGCCTTTTTTTTTCTTTCTAGTTTGTAACTTGAGAAATACTAAGGAGAGTTTCTCAAAAGTGAGACTCTTCATAAACTCTTTGTCATCTCATGTTTTTGACACAATATTTTATAATGGTCGCATGAAAATTAACTTTAAACTGTGATGTAATGGAGAACTATGGAGACTCTCTAAAAAAAAAAGAGTCTCCTTAGCATTTCTCCCATAATGTTATAATAAACGAGATCAAATCTTCTGCATCCAAAATGTGTGTGGCTTCTCTGTGACTCCATCCATTGTTTGACACATGTTTATAAACTTAATATCTTTTAACTTTGTTGTCATAAACTTAATATTTGTCAATTAATTATTGAAGTCATAAAAAGGCTACATCTACTTTGAATGCAGAAGATTTGATCTCATAATCAACCTAATCATTTTGCCAAAAAATAATTCCTGGCTTTTCCTAGTATCCTAGTCTCTTTCACATCACTCAATTACGAACTTCATAGAAATTGCTTAAATTAGCAGTGATTCATGAAGTTGGGTTTAAAAGTAAATGAGATTGCACGTTATATCATTTAGTCGTAAAACATAAAAACATTAATTCTGATTTATTGATAAGCAAAAAAACCATAATCTTTTGTTATAAATTTAACAAAATAAGTAAGAGTAAATTGAATTCAAGTCCCCATCCCATCATTCACTTATGTCAAATAGTAGACAAATAATGAATCAATTTGTAACTGCTCAGATATTCTTCTTCTGTTTCTTTTTCTGTTCCTGTTTTTGTGTGTTTGGCATGGTCAAAGGTCAAAACACTGCAGTTATTAGAGCTCCACCAGACCATGACAGCAAACTGTACAAAAAAAAAAAAACACAATAAAACTTGGAAAAACCTCAGTTGAAAGATGTGTCCCCCACCCCACCCACCCCCGTCCATTTACCACGGTTAAAAAGTAAAGAGAGTAAATAAGAGGACAAATGTGCCACTTAGTACAACGTTCTATCTCATCTTCAAAGGAAATGTCAAATTATAAGAGTTAAATTAAATATTATTTTATTATTTAAATAGAACTTTAAATGGTTATAATTATTTAAAAAATGTTGAAACACAATTTCTATCGGTTGAAATGTCAGAAATAAATAAGGGATCCATTATTATAATGAATTAGAAATAAATTTGATATTGACGTCAATTTGATTTCAAATTACAAAACTTTCAAATTAAGTTAGCAAATAATATTTTGGTTGGAGAAATTTTTGATGTCAAGTATGCATAGTGGCACTTTACCAAGGATTTTGACATTTCCTTTAGAGATGCTCTTAGGTTCAATTCTCGTCTTAGTAGAATTTGAATCACATTATTACTAATTCATTTTAAAACTAAACCTTCTTCTACTGTTTAAAAATAAAAAAAATAAAAAACAATAAAAAAAACAAAAAGCGGGTTGGGAATGGGAGAGAGAGAGAGAGTTGGGCACATTATTTTGGGGAACAAGAACTATGATTGAGATAATTGGGGGGCTTCCCTTCCTGACACCTTAGTCATGATTGAACTTACACACCACTCCCTCCCTCTCTCTCTCTCTCTCTCTCTCTCTCTCTCTATAAAACCACCCACATCTTTCCCACCACTCTACTCCCAAACATCTCTCTTCCTCTCTTTATCTTCAACCTCTCTCACAACTCTTTTGTTCTGAAACTGAAATCAGGACTCAGAGTGAAATTCCCCCTCAAAAGGAAGGAACTAAATTGAAATTACCCAAAAACCAAACCATGATGGTTGAAAGAGAGGATTTGGGTCTCGGTCTCAGCTTGAATTTTCCTCACACCCATAACAATCAAAGCAGCAGCCGCTTTCAGCTGAATCTGATGCCTTCTCTCCTCCCAACTTCTGCTGCTGCTTCTTCTTCTCCTTCTGGCTTTCTTCCCCAAATGCCCCTCTGGAATAATCCCTTGCCTTCTTCAGGTTTGTGCTTTTTCTCTTTCTATCTTGCATGTACGTTTCTACTTTCAGATCTGGCTTTCCCACCAATTTTCTCACCTCTTTTTCCCGAGAAACAAACACCCTGGAAAATCCCCTTTTTTCCTTTTGGGTTGTACCTCTTTTTAATTTTCGACATTTTTACAAAAAAAACATAGCTTTTATGATTTTCTCAATGTCTGTCTTTCAGATCTAAAACTACAACAAACTTTTCACCAAATTTCAAACCAAACCCACAACTTTTTTCCTTTTATGATCTAATTTATTTTTGTTTCCCAACTTCATCGCGATCCGGCATGCAGATCTAAATTCTAACTCGGAGACGTGCCGGGCCGGGCCCCGATCATTCCTGCGGGGCATCGACGTGAACCAGCTGCCACCGACGGGCGATTGCGAAGAAGCGGGGGTGTCCTCCCCCAACAGCACCGTGTCGACCGTGAGTGGCAAGCGGAGCGAGAGAGACATCAATGGCGAAGATCTGGACCTCGAGAGGGACTGCTCTCGAGGCCTCAGCGACGAAGAGGACGGCGAGACCTCCAGAAAGAAGCTCAGGCTCTCTAAGGACCAGTCCGGCATTCTCGAAGAGAGCTTCAAGGAGCACAACACTCTCAACCCTGTAAGTGTTACTTGTCTGCCTGCCACTCCCTGCGATTAGTTCTGTTTGGTTGCCGAGAAAATAGACAAAACTTTCTGTTGGATGCTGAGAAAGTCTACTGACACGTACGGTTTCATTTTTTCTGGTGCAGAAGCAAAAATTGGCGTTGGCGAAACAGCTTGGTCTTCGGCCTAGGCAAGTGGAAGTCTGGTTTCAGAACAGAAGAGCAAGGTGGTATTTTCGGCAAGCGAAAAACATATACCTAATTTACAGTTATACCCCTGCGGTGCAGGCTTATTTACAGATTTTATTCTTTTGTGATTTTACAGAACCAAGCTGAAGCAAACAGAGGTGGACTGTGAGTTCTTGAAGAGGTGCTGTGAGAATCTGACGGAGCGGAACAGGCGGTTGCAAAAAGAGGTTCAGGAGCTGAGAGCACTGAAACTTTCCCCGCAGTTCTATATGCAGATGACCCCACCCACAACACTCACCATGTGCCCCTCGTGTGAGCGTGTCGGGGTCCCAACCAACTCCTCATCGTCCGCGGCCGATCCTCGGCCCCACTCGCAGATGGGCCCCGTGCAGCGGCATCCGTTGCCTATCAAACCCTGGGCCTCCGCCGCCACCGTCCCCCACCGGCCGTTGCCTTTCGACATCTTCCATCCCCGGTAGTAGTTTTTAAACCCGTAAACCGAGCGATGGCAATTTGGTCATTTTGCAAAAACCGTAGAAGAATCTCCCTTATAATTTAGCGCAAAACAAAAAAAAAAAAAAAAGGAAAAAAATAAGGGTATTGATGTAATGTTATTATTTTGTTTTTTTAGCAAACGATAGATTTGTTAGATTAGAAAATCGAATATGTTTGAACTTACGCTGTAGGGCAAAGGTAATACTTCTCTTCATGATTGTGATAAAGGACTACTTGCATTGCAATTTAATGTTACTATTTTGAAAGTGTACGAAGGACTGGCGAAACAGAAGCGGTTGTAATAGCGTACCAATTCTTATATAATGTAAAATTTTCCGAAACCTTATTAGGTCGGTCGTCTAAGATATGGTGGGTGAGAATATGTGATTTGGTGGCCCTGCATGTTTTGTAGCACCCGGCCCATCATTTTCATCATCATCGTCCATCTTCCTTTGTAGATTAGGGTTTGGTGATGGCACTACTAATATTTCTTCCCCCTAATTCCTTGCTAGACCCAACAATTTTTTGGTACGGAAGGGGAAGGAGGGCTTTGCCTGTAAAGTGTAATGTTTAATTAAATATTTCAACATTTGTTAACATTAGAGGTGTGGGCATTTCTTTTTCGATTCGAGCAATATTTTAATACTGTTTAAGATTTAAGCGATATTCTAATACAATTTAAGTGACGAGGAGGTGATTCAGGCTTGGGGCAAGAGGTGATTGGCGAAGGGTGATTCAAACTTTAGGGGGAGGAGTTATCTCGGCCATGGTGGACGCATTCTCCAAGGTAGCAGCTACTAGGCTGACTTCAGGAGCAACGGCTAACCCCGGAGTTGCAAGACCCTCGACCATTGGGGCGATGACTGGTTCAACCATGGTTTATGTGGTGGGACGAACTTCAGTCACTTGATTCGTTGAAGGGTTTTGCGGTACTATCGTTGAGGCTTGGATGATAGGAGAAGGGAGAGGGACACCAGGAGTAGTTGCCCCTGTGGTTTGACTTAAAATAATGTGTATCTCCTGCTCTCCATTCTTTGTCTTCTTCTTGATACATTTATGGGGCTGGGCAATGATGCCAGTTGTTTCGGTCTTTAGGCGAGGCAGTTTGCTCCGCCCGATCGGTGCTGCAGGGCAGCTATTGAAGTTAGTCCGGTCGAGGGAGGTGCGATTGCAACCTTCTTAGAATGAGGGGCAAGTTTTTTCTTAGCCGCAACCATTACGACCACATCGACTTGTTTTATTAACCGACCACTTGGAAAAACTAAGCTTTAGTCAAAACAAAGTTTAAATATACAAAGCTGATGAAAGGTAATAGGGAAATGAAGAGATGTATACCTTGGGCCATTTTTTTGGATCTTGAGGCGAGAGTCATTTGAGGCCGATCGCCAAAAAGCTTATTTGAAGTTTCCTTAGCCGAATCACCAAAGAAATCCTTGATGTAAGAATCCCACCAATCGGCGAAGGTGTTTGTACAATGGGTTTCTGGAGTGTTCGGCCGAAGGCAGAATTTTATACATCACTTTTGAAACTATTTCTCTGCTTCTTCGCACTCTTTCTCCGATGAGCCAGATAGGCGTTCTCGGCTTAAGTGAGAATGAAAAGTGACGAGTGGTAAATGACAGCCCTGAAGGAAGCCTAATTGATGGGTTAGGAAGTTGGGATGATAAACTTTCCAGCTAGCTTGCCAAGCGTACCAACCAAAAGGAAGGTCGTGAACAAGGGTGAATGACTCTTAGGACCGTCGAAGGTCGGCCTTTTTTGCTTCTTCCCAAGCAGAGGTTAGGAGTGTGATGGAAGACGGCTATTTCTGGCATCGGTAGACCAGAAATTTGTGGTCTGACAGATCTTCGAGGCTGAAGAAATACTTAAAGATTTCTTCGGTCAAGTGAGCGGGAAAGGGGCGCGAGGCTAGTTGGAGACCGATCACTTCAGAAAAATAGACCTGCAGCCAGAGTTGGAAGACCCAGAGTGGGCCATTCTGGTGCGGGTCGATTTTTCCAATATAAGCCTCGGCCAAGCACCGATCGAGTTTGGCAAGGATGGCTGGGCTAAGGGCCATGACAGAGTGGCCTAGCATGTTTTCGGCTAGGTACTTGTTTGACTTGGTACAAAAGACGAACTTATTGTACCAGTAAAACATGAAGGCTTAGTGCTCTTATTTCTTAAGAGTTTTTCTCTTCGAGCCGACGAAGTGGGTGATCAGAGTGCTGTAGTTGAAGAAATTCTTGTGCAATTTTTGCATATCTTCTTTCGACGGCCTTTGATTATTCTTCGACAAAACTTCGACGACCCGCTTATCGAAGATTGCCTTCAAGTCTAGGTCGAATTTGTACCCATAGAGAACGACATTGATTGGAATACCAGAAGGAGAAGTGCCAATTATGGCCTGATATCCAGCACAGTTAGACTGATGAGACTGAGAGGAAAGATCATGATGTTGATGGCTGAAGAACAAAAGCTCATGGCGGCGATCAGGAGCTCTCAGTCCATGGTGATTTCAAAGGTAGAGAGCTTAATGGCATCAAAGATGCCGAGAGTTTTCCACTCGGCACCAAAGTGTGGTTCTATTCAAGTGACCTAAATAGCCCAGGTTGCTGTGGTCGAGGGCCAGACTCCTTGGGGTTTGACCGATTCCCATTTCAACCAATCGTAACCTTGGAGCAAGGGTTCTAGGCAATAGGGCTTCAACATATAGGTGATGGTTTCTGGGACGTTGTCCTTAAAAAAAGGTCTAGAGTCTGGTGGAAGGCGCTCGAATTATCCTCGGATCAGATAATTTTGATGGCGTTTTGATCGATAATGTCTCGGCACTTGTCGCACTTCTTGGCAAGCTTGGCAATGAAGGTGTTGGTAGCCACTTATGAAGACTTGAAGTTTTTCTGGGTTTCAAAGTTGGGTTTCTTTTCTGGGTTTGAGAGCAAATGGCAAGGAATTTTGGAGATATGAAAGCGTAAAAAGGTTAAGTGAATTTGGATTGAGTATTTATAGGCATTTGGGAAGAAGATCAATAGGTTGATTTTAAAAGAATGAGGGGTAAATTCGACCAAAATATTTCGTAATCATGGCATATATTTGAGAATCCAGGTGAAGAGGTTGAAAACCTTGCAGTTTGATGATGCACGATTGCGTGTGATGGCGAGGTTTATGGCGAAGGGACGTTTCAGTGTCCGTACGTCTCAAAAAGGTCAAAAAACTCGCGAATCGAGGTTGCACTATTACGTGTGATGGCGAGTTTAATGGCGAAGAGATGTTTCAGTGTCCCCACACCTCAAATGTCATTATTGAGGGACAAACATACTAAGAAGATGCCACGTAGCAGGGAATCTGACAGGATTGAGATCGTGCAATCGTGCCTTATAAATACACCTGAATGGTTGGGATATTCAAGACTTTTTAATGTCCTTCAGGAATATGCTAAGGGTATCTTTCGCTTTTTCAAGGTCGAGCCTCGACCAGGAGTTATAGGCTGAAGACTTCAGAACCGAGGGAGCAATGTTTGGGTCCAAAATATTATTTTGGGCCAATCTGGGGATTATTGTCGACCCAATGGCATTTATCTAGAATTTTCTTGTGGGTCGGCCGAATCCTATTGCGAAAAGGATTGGTTTAGATAAAGGGTGAAGTGGTCAATTCCTAGTGGAACAAGGAGTTTTGAAGTCGAAGATGCTTGGGATTAGGAGATGAAGCTAGTTTGTTATGGAACTTGGTTCAAAGTCCTATTGGAGCTAAGACTGGCCAAAACCTAATCAGATTGGGTTAAAGAGTTCTAATCTTAGCATGATTCTAGCTTGACCATGAAGGGGTTTGCTACTATAAATAGAGGAGGGAGTGCATTGTTCAAGCCCCTCCAATTCAACACACAAATTGTTCTGCGCGAAGCTTCTCAACAACCCTTGAGATTTTATCCTTGTCCCCTTTCTTCCCGCTAACACATATTTAGTTTGGATAAACAACATTGTGAAGGCAACCAATGACATCTTTAGTTTGGATAAACAACATTGGAGCTGTAGAATCAGCTGTTCAAGGAGCACCTTCAATTTGGATAAACAACACTGCTTCGAGATCGACTGGTTGTTAATCTAAGTCTCGGTCGACAAGAATTTTTGAGTCCTTGTTGGTAGAGGTCATCTTATCAGCCTTCTTGGCAAAGTGAGGTGTTACAGGTAACTAGGCTTGGCACATTGAACGCTAGGTCGTTTTATGATTGGATACTCACAAGTACAATTTAGAGTTCGGCATTCTGACAGCTGATAGGAGCATATTTATGCGACTTAGTTGGCTTGTTCTTGTGCATTTATGTCGTGTTTCCTTAGTTATTTTAATGTTTAAAGTCATTTTCGTGTGTTTTCAGATTTTATGGACAAAGTAGGCAAGAAGATGCATTTTGGAGCAAAATGGAGCTTGGAATGCATGTCACATATTTGGGCCAAAGTGGATGGACGAATTTGAGAACTAAAGAGGCCAAGAATGTGAAGAATTATGGTCCAAAAGATGAAGAACTCAGCCCAAAAATTTGTCACCCCAACTTGCCTTCATTGCCATGCAAAACAACATAGAATTCCCTTTGGATTCCCATGCCATGCTTGATCACTCTTGTCCCCTACATAATTTCTGATTTCATGCTTCAATTCATTTAATTATTACACTTAATTGCTTGATACCTCTTGTTCCCTTCACCCACAAAATTTTATACAACTTTCACAACCATAACATGCACCAATTGATGCTCCATCATTCACATTTGGAATCCCATGCCTTGTGTACCACATGTTGCTGCACCTTTGACCCATTTATTGACACATTTTCACCTCCCTTTCCATCTCTATGCAATGTACACAATCATTCATGCCCCCTAGCTACAAGACCACTCCATTTTACCCTTCACACTTTGCATCATCACTTCATTTTCACCCTTGGACCATTGCACACCACATACACTCTTTGCCATGCATTCTCCCTAGCCTAACCTGATTCTCTAAGGTTTTTGGGGCCTATATATACATGTTTACACCCCTTGGCAAAGGGTTCACACTCTCATATTCACCATTCATCACAGAAATTCGTCCATACTCACCCTAGGTAGCAAAACACCCCAAAAACACCATTCTAGTGCCTAGAAAACATAACAGCCACTCCACCTTCTTCCACCCTCTTTGCCTAGTTCTCCACCACCCTCCAACCCTCAAACACTCCTCCACACTTAACCTAAACCTTTCCATACCATTCCCCATCCATTCTACATCATAAAACTACCCAAAAATCCGTCCACAAAGCAATATGCCGCAAGCAAGCAAAGGAGAATTCTTGGATGCACTTGCTACCCAAGTTGGAGCATTTTAGGTGTTTTCTTTCCTTTGATTTTAATGTCTAATTTTATGTATCTTTGCTTTGTGAGTATGAGGAACTAAACCCCTCTTAGTTAGGGGGTGATTCGAAACCATGTTCATACTTGCAATATGATTTGATTACATCCAGTTGTGATTCATAAGTTGTGAATTCAATTTACTTATCCGATCGTATAAAAAATGATTTGTGTATGTTGGTTGAGAGTGCACGCTTAATTTTCATGCATGAATTTAACGCTAGAATATAAAGGAGTTTCACCTAATCGTTATGAACTTATATTCACAAGTAGTGAAGGTTGCTAGTCACAATCACGTTAAGTAAATTCTTGGCATAAGTTTCATGCAAATCATAGTAACGAGTGCCTCGTCAATGCTTATGTTTTTCATAGAACTTAATGATTCTTGCTTGTATCTCTATTATGCAATTCATGTAGGGAACTTGTAGGGAATGTTTTGGGTTGTCGTATGCAATCATCCAATCCAATAACTTGTGGAAAAACTGAGGGTTAATTAGTGCAATTCACGGTTAATTTGGGGCGTTGAGTATTCATAGCTTATCGAAAAGCAACTGGAAATCGTTTTGTATGCAAATGTGACATGTGTGGAGAAGAACCTCCTAGCTAGCCTTCCATCCATAAGTTTCATTCAAATTCATTTTACAATCTGTTTTGATTCACTTAAATTTGTCTAAGAATTTGTTTACTTTGTTCTTGTCTTAATTTAATTATTTTCGTCCAAAATCAACCCCATCTTATTTCTTTGAGTCATATTAATTAGAACTTGTCTTAGATTATGTTTTTAAGTGTTTTAGTTCATTAGAAAACCAAAATTCGTCCAAGTTTGTGTTAGAGTCCCAAAACTGCCCAGATTGTGTGTTTAAGGTAGTTTTGAGTGTTTAGGGGCTGTTTTGAGTCTTTTGGTTTGTTTTAGTGTTTTAAAGTATAGTTTTGCATTCTTTGAGTCTAGTTAGTGTTTTAAACTTTGTTTTTACGTTTTCAAGTCAGTTTCCAAGTGATTTAGCAATCCCTCCTAATCCCCGGCCTAGAACGATCCCTACTTACATACTTTACTACAATTGATAAAAAGAGGGTTTAATTTGTGTGCTTATATATTTCGCAACAACAGCCGAACCACATTTAACATCAAGACATACATCTCTTTCGAGTATTTGTGTCCATATAGTCAGCTGCCAGTTCGGCATGCTTATGCTTTCACGAATATAATCACCGAGACCGAACCTGGTGTAGACGATTTGTGAACTTTGCAGAACTAGCAGCCTTGTCTTTAGGCTTTAGAACCCGAAGGCCGAGACATGTTCCTTCCTCGGCCGCAATCGCAAGATCAAGAAGTCAGCAGCACGCTCAACGCGACATTAGCATATTTTACTCCCCGGCAGAACTCGGCCGACTAGTTGGCACATCCCGCACACAACCGAAGGACGTAGTTAGCTCATTAGTTACTTGGCCTGCGAGTCACGTAGGTTTGGTAGTTTTTAGGGTCAACAATATCATAATATAATCAATGAGTTTGATGATTGGTAATCACATAGAAAGCTGGAGTTGTTCATAATTCATAGAATGGTTTGGTCACTTGTCACTCATATTTGGATCTTGCATTTTCTTTCTTCTCCACAAACAATAGGACATCTACAAAGATGTTTACAATGCACCTACAATATCGCAAAAAAAACTATACCATTGGAATGGGGCTAACCCAAATATATATCGTTCTCATCATCTACCAGAGTCGAACGTGAAAAATCTTCCAATCGAATGCAGTTGAATAAACACTCGACTAAAAGGATAGTTGGTATTTGCATCTTGCATGCTAATCTGAAGATTTGGGTAATTCAAAAGTGTAATGTTTATGAAAAGAAAATATCATGATCTAAAGAATGCCAACCTTTTCCTCTTGCCTTTCTCACCTAAAAATTAAAAATATTATTTGATCTGAATCAAAATCAGGAAAAGGTAGCTAGCATTTCTCGTAAAGTAATGTAATATACAAATTTGAAAGCCCAACGTCATTTTGCGTCAATAAAAAAAGCCCAAAATCATTAATTTCTTCTGGCAAAGCCTAGTTGCGTCAATAAAAAAAGCCCAAAATCATTAACGAAACTCAATTCAAATGATTCCTTTACCAGGAGGATCCTCTCTGGATCCTTAAATCGTGTCCGTTCATTGTATATCGTAATGTTAATTTTTGTCAAGTACTATTCATATTTAATTTAAAATAAAAATATTTAAAATGATTTCTGACTGCATGATGTACGATGAACCGACACGATTTGAGGATCTCCACGATCCTCATTCATTTCTTTATTGCATGCAAATCATGAGCCAAAGTAATTCATGGAAAGCACGTGAAAATTATAACATTGTAGGCCTTGGATCAATAGTTTTATACCAATAACGCCTCATATTGATTGTATGGCAGGCGAGCCAGATTTTTGCAACTTCAGTCACATAATTCTTGCATCATGGTTTTGGTTTCGTTCAAGAACTATTTAAAATGTTACAATTTAGTCTGAATATGTTGTGTTTAAGATATTGGAGGCAATTACAATGTTGGTTTTGATTATGGTTATCTTTTGTGGCTTCTGTATTCTGACACATTTAGTAGCGTTTTTGGTAACCAGTGCTGCAATTGGACTCTCATGATGGCTTAGCATCACTATTCAAACGACAAGAATTATTTTACTTTATATACGTATTTTTTTTTTAGAGTTTTGGGGCAGAACTATTGAAACTATTTTTATTTTGGAGTCACATTGCTTATTGTTACACCTTGAAATGGGCCGGTAGGTAGGAGTTGCATAACTCGCCTAAATACTTTTATAAACTTGTTAAAAAGAAAAATAGGTCCAATCAATAATTAATTATTGTTACAGTCATATTTAAAATAAAAATGTGATTGTGTAAATCTTAGTATATCTAGTGATATCTTTGAATATTCCTTTTAGTAGTTAATATCATATTAGAGTTGTAATCCTATAAGGGTAAGAATTGGTTCATACTACTATAAATAAAAGCACAATGGGGTGATACAACACACACCTCACAATTTAATCTCTCTCTTCTCTTTCTCTTGTTGCCGGCCTCTCTCTCTCTGTAGTCCTAAATACAGTTCAATCAAATAGGCCTACAACACGTTCTTGCCAAAAGCTAAGGAACTGAAGGATCGTAGGAGGAGGCTTTCTTCTACAAAATTCAAAGGCTTTTATTTGTTTTCTGCCAATTAGGTACGCTTAAAATAAAGTAAGATATTTGAAATGTCCACGAAGCATGAAAACATTCCCTATGATGCATGAACCCCCTATATTTATATTTTCCTTCCAATATATATAATGTATATGATTCATATATTTGTCAATATATATATATATATATATTGTTGGAAGTATGCCCACAAAGCCACTCATTTGATGTAATAGCTTTTGGAATACTTATTGTATTAAACTTTTATATGTTTAATGAAGGGCAAAGCTTATTGTTAATCACTATTTATTGTATCATGTGTTTAAGCAATAAGGGAATCCAAGGAATGTATTTGTTCTAAGAGATAAGTGATCTAATGAGTTAGATTATCGAGACCTTTCTCTTATGTTCATTCCTAAAACGTTCCTAGCCATAGGATTGCCAATTGGGCATTGACAATCCGCTAAGGTTAGTATGTGTTATGTTGACTCAAACGTGAGTATGAACTAGTCTCAAGTCATTTGGTGTTGGACACTGAGACAAACACATAGGTGCTCAAAAAGGTAATCGAGTACACTGAACGTCGATCAAAAGAGAGTTCGAACATACATGTCATGTATGAACTCTAAAGTTGCAATATGCAAAGTAGTCCTTTGACCTGAGGCATCATAGATGTCTAATGGTTAGGTCCTTGATCTTTGATCATGTCAACCGCATTCCTTCGGATTGTCCACGGCATTGTTGGGGTCAAGCTATCTAGTCATGTAGGCATATGAATGCACAACAAGGGATCTCTAACCTTCCATGGTGGAGGGAGAATACTCTAAGATATGATTCTAAAGTCTTTGGCCAAAGCAAATGAATATGACTTAGGAAGTTTGTTCCAAATCATATTCAAGGGAATCATATAGGAAAGTATCACATTGGATAGTAGACATGAAACAAACTATCACTTAAACAATGTGATTAAGAGTATTGTATTAGAGAAGGACCGTATTGCATTGTAGTTGTAACTGGATAGGTTCTCCAACCAATTCTACTTAGCTTGGGTAACCATGATATGCTGCTAGGTGTCACTCATGGTTTGTGGAAGCCCTAAAGATTAGCAAACACTAATCTTAAGGGAGAATTGAAATGTGGTTTCAATTCACAATCGATCGTTAAGAGTAACATCGCCCACTGCCTCGCTAATTGGAACCTAATGGATCGCACACCACATAAGGATGTTAGTGAAGAAATTATATGAAATGGATAAGCAATTAAATGGTTTAATTGAAGAATGGTCAAAGTTAATTAATTAGTTAATTAATTATACGAAAGGTTCGTATTGGGCTTTTAAGTTAGTTTGGGCTTCGGGGTCCAAAATTGTTTTGGTCCACTAGGCCCATTATGTTTAAGTTGTATGACAACTAAAACAAATATGGGTATTTAGCCCAATAACAAAAGGAGGCCGGCCATGTCAAGGGTAGTGGCAATTTATGCTTAATTGCAAGTTTGCCACTAACCTAAGAGATGAAGTATAAAGTCATCTTTATAGCTTTGTTTCTCATTAGGGTTTTCTAATAGAAATTGGGTGAAACATTTTCTCTCATTTTCTACATAGAGGCCGGCCACTTAGAGGATTTTTACTAGCATCTAAAATCTCTCTAAGTCATCCAATTCATCTTCACAATATACAACCTTGGTGAAGAGACTTAGAGACATCAAGCTTTTGATGTTTTTGGAGAACAAATCCTTTTTCCTCTAATCATCAAAGGAGCACTAAAGGGAGGAAAACACAAGGAGGATTCAAGGAGCTTGGAGGTGACTTGAAGGCCCTCCACTTGGGTGAATCCCTTGTGTAAACAAGGATGAGCTTCAAGGGTAAAGAATCACTTAATCTTTACTTCTCTTTAATGTTGTTAAAGAGTTTTATTTTGGTTCACCATATACTAGGCTTTGAAAGTCATGGGTTTTATGAATTGTTTTTGGATGCATGCCTACTTTAAAGTGTTAATAGCTTGCATGTGTATTCAAATGTTCATACTTGTTCTTAGCTAGGACAAAATTTTTCCTTCAAGTGGTATCAGAGCCTAGGCCTAGTGTATGGTGAATCCTTTTGGGTTTTGTGATGTTCATATTTTGTGATTTAAATGTTGTAAATGTTACAAGCTTTGTTCTTGCTTTTGAATATATAAATTTTGCTAGAAAATTTAGCATCTCAAATGTTGTAGATGTATTTCATTTAAGCATGAATATTGGAACTAAAATTTGGTGCCATGAGTTTTGGGAAATTCGGCCAAATCCTTAGGGTGACTTTTTGGGTTCATGTTTGTCTTGTTAAAATGGGTTTAAGGTGACTTTTGGAACCCCTAAGTACCCTAGGATATTAGCCCTCTTTTGAGAGGTGAAAAATTGAGTTTTGGTGAATGAAAACATCCATGGGGCTATTATGAGTTTTCATGGTGTTCTTCAAATGTTCTTGAAGTTCTTGCCAAGAACAAAAAGGTTTGAAGTTTTGATTCAAAAGTTTTATGTTTTTCATAAAGTTTTGGTTTAATTTTGATGGGTGATGGATATTGGTGAAGCATTAAAATTGGATTTAATGTTTGTCAAAACTCATAAATGTTTTACAAAACATTTTCTTACAAACCATCAATTTCACATCACCCACCAAAATCAACTTGCATATTGCACATGCATGCACTAAAACCCTTTCACACTTGTTCACACACCTCTAAAACCGGCCACCCCCTAGTGGGGGTACTTTTGGGGTCTTTTATGCAATTACATAAAGTTTTGATACTTTTGTGTATTTGCACTTTGGCCCAAAAGTTTACGTTTTTACGTTAAGGCCCTAAAACGCTAAAGGACAAATTGTTTTGATCCTTTAATGATGTTTTTACATTAATGAAATTTTGGGTTCTAGTTGAAATTACATGAAGTTGTGGACTTTCGTGTTTTTTCAAAGTGACCCCAAAAGTTTTTTGTATTTGCATTATGGCCCAAATGTTGTGGTCATAGTTTCATTTTGGCCCAAATAAAATAAGAACAAAAAATTGTTTTGTCTCTTTAATGAGAATTGGATTTTCATTCTATTTAGTTCCATTTAAATCAATTCTATGGATCCAAAAACCAATTGTTTAAAGTTGTTTTCTTAGTTAATATGATTGATTAAGAAAAGGGTGATTATGAACCAAAGGCCACGATAATTGAGCTATGTGATTGGCCGATATACATTATGAATGTTTGGGTTTTAGTAGAGTAGATTTGAATGTAATTTGATTAATTCAATTTGTTGTAAATGGACATAAGTCCATCATTTGATTTGTGTTGTAAAAGGGCATAAGCCCTTATTATTATTTCATGTATTCCTTTTTGTTTATATGTATGCAAAATGGAATAGTTGGGTCCAACGCCCAATAGGAAATAACGGTTTAATTGGATTAAACGCGTAACTAAAATCAACAACTATCTACCTTAAACCCAAGGTCCAACACAAGGCTCGTGTTGGATCAAATCTAACGGTTCATAATCATCCTAAAACCTAATATGACTATATAGTCCATATGAGGATGCAATGCATTCGTTAGTAGTTCCATATAGTCTCGCTTGTTTCAACGAAACAGTGGGAGTATTATATGCTACTAATTCATATTGACTTGGACCAATAGTTGTGATAGGCCCAAGTTCTTTTAATGTGATTAAAATGTTTTGATGTAGCCCAAAACAACTCCCTCAAAACAAATATTAAGTTGATAAGCGAGAGATGTTTTGAACATCTCTTCGTAGGCCTTCCACCGTGGTGGGCTCCAAGCGTTTGTGACTCATGCACCGGTTTCACCCTATCATGGGGGAGTACAAAGCATGTGCTTACATCCAGGAGGAATCCATATACATATGATGAGGTGAGTGTAGGCAACGAGGATAGCCGATATCATATCATTGTGAGGCTATTCTTGAACCCCTTCACAAACTAAGCATGGTGGGAATAACTTAACTAAGTGCAATGGAGCCGATATCGTATCATCGTGAGGCAACATTCTCTAGAGGCCAAACGGATGGGTAATTACAAAAGTTGTAAATGAATAATGCGTTATTCTCTCATCATTATTTTTGCTAACCAATATCGTATCATCGTGAGGTGGGCTTGGTAATGGTGAGTCTCCCATAACCCGCTAAGAGTTCAATATAACTCTCGAATTCTATTGAGGGATGTGGAATTTGCCAAAAATAGTGGGTGGTACTATTTGATTCAAAGACCCAATCAAATAGTTTTAAACAAACAATCTAATACGATTTCTGTTATGTTATGTAGTGAACGACATGCCTAAAATTATACCCACCATTATACTTGACAAAAGGGGCCTTAAGGGCCAACGTTTCCTTGCTTGGTATCGCCACATTGAGAATGTCTCAAAGGTGAAAGACATATTGTATGTGCTTAAGCAATCCCCTCCTCATGTACCTCCTACGAAATTAGCTTCAAAGGAGGAGTGTCAAAATTATGTTAGACACTATGAGGATGACTTACAAGACAAATGCTTAATCCTCACTTCACTTAGTGAGGAGCTTATGAAGCTACATAAGCACATGGACACTTCTTGTGCCATGGTTGAAAGTTTGCATAAGATGCATGACATTGAGACTAGTAATGTACGATTCTCAAATGTTTGTAGTCTAATGAATGCCAAGATGGCAAAGGGGACATCGGTCCATGAACATGGACAAAAGATGGAAAAGATATTTAAAAATCTTAAAAGTTTAGGAACTTCCATCGATGGGAAAATGGCCCAAGATTTTTTCCTTGCATCTCTCTCGGATGATTTCACTAAGTTTATTGTAAACTATAAAGTGAATAGATTCGATCATTCTTTGAAAGAGATGATTGACATGTGCTGTAAATTTGAAAAAGGTTTCAAAAGGGACAGTGGGAGTGAGAATGCAATGATAAGGAAAAGGTTGCATAAGAAGATGGCAAAGAAATCCAAAGGAACATGTTTTCATTGTGGAAATGATGCACGTTGGAAGAAGAAATACAGGGTGCGCATTGCGAGCCTTATGACACGAACTTTTGAAGAGACTATTTCTGTCATAGAGAGTTCTTTTACAGTGAGCTCCAGTTCCTGGATATTTGATTCAGGCGCTAGTCAACATATCTGTAATACAATGCAGGGACTAGTGGGGAGCAAGCCACTGAGCAATGGGGAGATGGTTGTGCGAGTTGGGAACGGCACTAAAATCTCTGCAAAAGCAACAGGCACCTACATGCTTAACCTACCCTCTGGGGAAGTCCTGGAACTTAAAAATTGTTTATATTTTCCTTCATGTATAAAGAATTTGATTTCCATCTCTAAGCTTTTACGAGATGGGCACTCAGTATTGTTTGACAAAATGAGTTGCACTTTATACTTGAACGGTCGTATTATCTCTCATGGTAATATGATAGAGGGACTTTTTCACCTAGAGACGAATAGTGGGATGCACTGTATTGCAAGCAGGAATACCTCAAAACCCAAAAGGGCTAGAGAAGAAGTTAACCAAGAAAAGATGTGGCATCTTAAACTTGGACATGTGAACCTTAAAAAGATTCACAAGATGTCGAAAGACGGATACATCCACCCATTAGGTAATGACCGGATGGGTACTTGTGAATGTTGCTTGAAAGGGAAGATGACCAAATCTCCATTTACTGGAAAAGGAGAGCGTGCCACTGAAATTCTAGGGTTAATCCACACTGACGTATGTGGACCTATGTCTACTACGTCGAGAGGAGGCTTCTCCTACTATATCACATTCACCGACGATCACTCTCGGTTTGGCTATGTGTATCTTATGAAGTACAAGTCAGAATCCTTTGAAAAGTTCAAAGAATTCAAGAATGAAGTTGAGAAGCAAACTGGGAAACAGATAAAGACCCTAAGATCAGATCGAGGGGGTGAATATCTGAGTAATGAGTTCCTAGATTATCTCAAAGAGGGTGGAATAATATCACAGTGGACTCCTCCAGGAACTCCACAACTTAATGGAGTTTCTGAAAGGAGAAATCGAACCTTGATGAACATGGTTCGTTCTATGATGAGTTCTGCTGATCTACTAGTAACATTCTGGGGATATGCTCTATATACAGCAGCTTACTTGCTTAATAGAGTACCTTCCAAGTCAGTTCCACAAACGCCCTATGAGATATGGCATGGAAGAAAGCCAAGTCTTAAACATGTTAAGATTTGGGGTTGTGAAGCATATGTCAAGAAGCTTGAAGCGAGATCAGTAATATGTTATTTTGTGGGATATCCTAAAGAAACTATGGGATATGAGTTCTACCATCCTGACGACCAGAAAGTCTTTGTCGCCAGAAATGCTATGTTTCTTGAAGAACAATTTGTTCTCAAAGGAACTATAAGCAAACAGATGGAAATTAATGAGATTAATAATGAACCACAAACGAGCACTCGACATATTGACAATCCTGTTCCTGAACCCCTAGCTCCACGTAGATCTGAACGGGTTAGTAAGCCACCTAAGAGGTATGGCTTAGACAATGACTTTGATGAATTGTACCTTCTAGGTGACAATGAAACAAAGGAGGACCCTAGAGACTACACTGAAGCAATGTCCGACATTGATTCAAAGAGATGGCAAGAGGCCATGAAATCCGAGATGGATTCCATGTATCAAAATCAAGTCTGGACTCTTGTAGACCCTCCAGAAGGTATTGTACCTGTTGGAAACAAATGGGTCTTCAAGAGGAAGATAGGCGTTGATGGGAACGTGGAGACTTATAAGGCTAGATTAGTAGCCAAGGGTTACAGGCAAAGAGAAGGGATTGACTATGAAGAAACTTTCTCTCCTGTAGCCATGATTAAGTCCATTCGAATTTTGCTTGCTATAGCTGCATACCATGATTATGAGATCTGGCAAATGGACGTGAAGACGGCCTTTCTGAACGGCTACCTAGAGGAAGAGCTCTATATGACTCAACCCGAAGGTTTCGTGTCCAAGTCTGAAAAGACTAAGGTATGCAAGCTTCAAAGGTCCATTTATGGACTCAAGCAAGCCTCCAGGAGCTGGAACATTCGTTTCGACACTGAAATCAAAACGTTTGGTTTTACTCAAAACGAAGACGACAATTGTGTTTATCAAAAAGTCGTTGGGAATGCAGTTGTATTCCTAGTGTTATATGTAGATGACATATTACTATTCGGGAATGACACTGCAATACTTTCTTCTGTAAAAGTGTGGTTGTCCAAAACCTTCCACATGAAAGATTTAGGAGATGCATCTTATGTACTTGGGATAAAGCTCTATCGTGATAGATCCAGAAAATTAATTGGATTATCCCAATCTATGTACATTGATAAGGTGCTAAGTAGGTTCGAGATGGAACAATCTAAGAAAGGCTTTCTTCCTGTAAGACATGGAAATCACCTTTCTAAGTCCATGGAACCTAAGACTCCTGAAGAGATAGGGCATATGAGTAGGATTCCTTATGCTTCAGCCATAGGAAGTCTCATGTACGCCATGATATGCACAAGGCCTGATATCGCATATGCTGTGAGCATTACTAGTCGATATCAATCTAACCCAGGATTAGAACACTGGGCAGCTGTCAAGACGGTCCTTAAGTACTTAAGAAGAACTAAGGACATGTTCCTCGTATATGGAGGAGCATCAGAGTTGCGAGTGGAAGGCTATACAGACGCAGATTTCCAATCTGACGTCGATGATAGAAGTTCCAACTCCGGATATGTATTCACTCTGAATGGTGGGGCTGTCAGTTGGAAAAGCAAGAAGCAAAGTGTAATTGCTGATTCCACGACAGAGGCTGAATATGTCGCTACAGCTGAAGCCGGCAAAGAAGCGTTCTGGATGAAGAAGTTCATTACTGAACTTGGAGTGGTTCCAACCATTACATCACCAGTAACTTTGTACTGTGATAATAATGGGGCGATAGCTCAAGCCAAGGAACCCAGGGCACATCAAAAGAACAAGCATTTTGACAGGCGCTTTAATATCATTAGAAGATATGCTGCCGAGGGAAAAGTCAACATCCTCAAAGTTGCCTCAGCCGATAACGTAGCAGATCCACTGACAAAGCCAATGTCTCAAATCCAGCTTGATCGTCATATGGATAAAATGGGTATTAGATACATGGGAAGATGGCTTTGAGTGCAAGTGGGAGATTGTTGGAAGTATGCCCACAAAGCCACTCATTTGATGTAATAGCTTTTGGAATACTTATTGTATTAAACTTTTATATGTTTAATGAAGGGCAAAGCTTATTGTTAATCACTATTTATTGTATCATGTGTTTAAGCAATAAGGGAATCCAAGGAATGTATTTGTTCTAAGAGATAAGTGATCTAATGAGTTAGATTATCGAGACATTTCTCTTATGTTCATTCCTAAAACGTTCCTAGCCATAGGATTGCCAATTGGGCATTGACAATCCGCTAAGGTTAGTATGTGTTATGTTGACTCAAACGTGAGTATGAACTAGTCTCAAGTCATTTGGTGTTGGACACTGAGACAAACACATAGGTGCTCGAAAAGGTAATCGAGTACACTGAACGTCGATCAAAAGAGAGTTCGAACATACATGTCATGTATGAACTCTAAAGTTGCAATATGCAAAGTAGTCCTTTGACCTGAGGCATCATAGATGTCTAATGGTTAGGTCCTTGATCTTTGATCATGTCAACCGCATTCCTTCGGATTGTCCACGGCATTGTTGGGGTCAAGCTATCTAGTCATGTAGGCATATGAATGCACAACAAGGGATCTCTAACCTTCCATGGTGGAGGGAGAATACTCTAAGATATGATTCTAAAGTCTTTGGCCAAAGCAAATGAATATGACTTAGGAAGTTTGTTCCAAATCATATTCAAGGGAATCATATAGGAAAGTATCACATTGGATAGTAGACATGAAACAAACTATCACTTAAACAATGTGATTAAGAGTATTGTATTAGAGAAGGACCGTATTGCATTGTAGTTGTAACTGGATAGGTTCTCCAACCAATTCTACTTAGCTTGGGTAACCATGATATGCTGCTAGGTGTCACTCATGGTTTGTGGAAGCCCTAAAGATTAGCAAACACTAATCTTAAGGGAGAATTGAAATGTGGTTTCAATTCACAATCGATCGTTAAGAGTAACATCGCCCACTGCCTCGCTAATTGGAACCTAATGGATCGCACACCACATAAGGATGTTAGTGAAGAAATTATATGAAATGGATAAGCAATTAAATGGTTTAATTGAAGAATGGTCAAAGTTAATTAATTAGTTAATTAATTATACGAAAGGTTCGTATTGGGCTTTTAAGTTAGTTTGGGCTTCGGGGTCCAAAATTGTTTTGGTCCACTAGGCCCATTATGTTTAAGTTGTATGACAACTAAAACAAATATGGGTATTTAGCCCAATAACAAAAGGAGGCCGGCCATGTCAAGGGTAGTGGCAATTTATGCTTAATTGCAAGTTTGCCACTAACCTAAGAGATGAAGTATAAAGTCATCTTTATAGCTTTGTTTCTCATTAGGGTTTTCTAATAGAAATTGGGTGAAACATTTTCTCTCATTTTCTACATAGAGGCTGGCCACTTAGAGGATTTTTACTAGCATCTAAAATCTCTCTAAGTCATCCAATTCATCTTCACAATATACAACCTTGGTGAAGAGACTTAGAGACATCAAGCTTTTGATGTTTTTGGAGAACAAATCCTTTTTCCTCTAATCATCAAAGGAGCACTAAAGGGAGGAAAACACAAGGAGGATTCAAGGAGCTTGGAGGTGACTTGAAGGCCCTCCACTTGGGTGAATCCCTTGTGTAAACAAGGATGAGCTTCAAGGGTAAAGAATCACTTAATCTTTACTTCTCTTTAATGTTGTTAAAGAGTTTTATTTTGGTTCACCATATACTAGGCTTTGAAAGTCATGGGTTTTATGAATTGTTTTTGGATGCATGCCTACTTTAAAGTGTTAATAGCTTGCATGTGTATTCAAATGTTCATACTTGTTCTTAGCTAGGACAAAATTTTTCCTTCATATATATATATATCCATTTCATGCATTACGCAATTATTTTGCTATGTAGAATTTGTGAGTCAAAGCATATAAATAAATTAGAAGCAATTTTGGGTTTTTCAAACCTTAAACCCTAGAGATGTCAAAAAGATTTTTTTTTTCTTCCGGGAATTATGCGGCATGGCCGCCGCACTGTGGTGGCACCACTGCAGCTGGCCTGTAGTCCAACCGCATGGAGCAAATCATGGAATGACGTCGTTTAATGCCTTGGACCGCACAACAACAACCATTTGTGCTTTGTTACTCACACCAGACAACCTATGCCATAGGCCTGACAAGGGTTACACGGCCTAAAGCCCCCAACCTAATCTAAGATAGCACGTGGCTTTCTTGGCCCTGTCCCTGGTCCAACTTTAGCAGCTCAGAGCTGTTGGGCTTTCTTGACCCATGACCATGTTGGAAATGTGCCCTAAAACCAATCATATGATGATACTTTACGGACATTTCACATGTTAAACTAATCTAGTTTAACTATAAAGGGCAAACATTATTGTTTGAGACATCTCATATAAATGTTATATGCTTAAACGATAAAGTCCAAGGAATATGTGATTGGGAGAATATGATCTAAAGAAGTTAGATTCATGAGACCATTCTTTCGTAGACACATCCTAAATGTTCCTGATCATAGGATTGCCAATTGGGCATTGACAGTCCGTTAAGATCAGTACGTACTGTGTCTTCTCTCAGGGAGAGTGACTAGTCTCGAGTCATTGGTGTGTGTGACATCAAGACAAGTACGTAGGTGCTCAATAGGGAATGAGTTCACTGAACACGATCAACGAAGAGTTCTTATATTCATGTCACATGAGAACTCATGGTTGGGATAATGCAAAGTAGTCCTTTGACCTGAGGCATCACAGCTGTCTTGTGGTTAAGTCCTTGATCTTTGATTATGTCAAAAGTCACTCCAAAAGGAGGGTGTCCACGACATCGTTGGGGTTAAGCCACTTAGTCATGGAGGCAAGTGAATGCGCAACAAGGGATCTCTAACCTTCAAACCATTTGAGGGAGAATACTCTATGATATGATTAAGAATCTTTGGCCAAAGTATGAATGAGATTTAGGAAAGCGTTCCAAATCACATTCAAGGTAATCATATAAGCACACGAATCACATTGGATAGTAGACATGAATAAATAAACTATCAAACCAAACAATGTGGTCAAGAGTATTGTATTAGAGAAAGACCGTATTACATTTGTAATCCTAAACTGAATAGGTTCTCCACCTCTTCTGATTAGCTTGGGTAACCATGATATGCTGCTAGGTGTCACTCATGGTTTGTGGAAGCCCTAAACGTGTGTAATCACTAAAGGGAGAATTGAAAGTAAGTTTCAATTCACAATCGATGTGAAATGGTTTTAATCGCCCACTACCTCGTTAAAAGGAACCTAATGGATCGTACACCGTGTAAGGTGAAGATTGAATAAACAATGGAGATGAGTAAGAATAATTAAATGGTTTAATTATTTATGGCAAGGATTAATTAATATGTTAATTAATCAAACGAATAAGTTCGTTAAAGACCTCGGGATAGTTTTTTGGACCTTAAGGCCCAATGGGCTTCGAACGTCAAGCCCATTGACTTAAGTTGTATGACAACTTAATGTCTAAATATTCACAAAGGCCCAAACAACCCAAATACACCCTAAGGCCGGCCATATTGTTAAGGGTAGTGAACTTGGACTTATTTACAAGTTTGCCACTCAAATGAATAAAGGTATAAATATGACTTTATAGCCAAAATTCATTTAGGGTTTGTTTTGGAGAAAATTGGAGAGAACATGTCTCTCCATTTCTCTCTAAAGAGGCCGGCCCCTTGGAGGGTGCATCTAGCAATCCCACTACTCCAAGGTCACTCATTTCTTCTCCAATCTAACCTTGGTGAAGAGACTTAGAGGTTCTCAATTTTGGGAACTTGGAGAAACCTTTTCATCCATCCAAATCCATAGATTTAAGATGCAAGGAATGAAGGCCCTCTCTTTGGGTGATTAGCCTTTGCTTATGCAAAGAGGAATCTACAAAGGTATAAATCTCAACTCACTTTGTTTTGAGTTGATTAATGGTTCACCAATCTACTAGGCTTTGAATTTCATGGGTAATGTTTTGTTTTTGAATGCATGCAAGCATGATTTCGCCTTTTAATTGTTAATTGCATGCTATAGATGTTATTCAATTGAACATGTTTTCACAAAATCATCATTCAGACCAGGCCTGCCATCAGCAGCCTATTGCTTGCTGGGCTTCAACCCACTCACCCACAGCTTTTGCTAATGGGCTTGACATGCTCCGACCCAAAAACCCGAAACCCAGCTTCGGCTAGGCTTCCCCGCACTAACTCGCAAGCCAACCTTGGGCTGGGCTTGCCCCATGCACTGTCTTTAGGCCCAACCAGTAGTTTTTACTGCTGGGCTCCCCATACCACATGGCCTGCAGCCCTCACCGTGGCCTAATGGCCTGCAGCCGTACTGCAGGGCCCGTCCCCGTGCAGATATCAGCCTACATTTAGCTGGACTGTGTTATTGTTGGACCCAATGCCAATTTTTGGCATCCCTGCGTTATAAATCATGCCCAAATATTATTTTTTGGCGTACTTTGGTTTGCGCTAATTAATTCTAATTTAACTATTACTTGGTTTATCACTAATTGAAGCTATTATAACTTGTCTATCATTATTTTGCTTCCACGATCGACCCCGTTTGGTCCTGATATATTGAATTAATTAAAAATGACATGCAGTCCATTAATCTGATAATTAATCCAAAATTATTGACCTGAAGATCACTTTTGAACATTAACGATTCAATAATTTATTTTTATACTTTGAACCGTTGACATCCTTTCGTAGTCCCCAAGCTCTAACACTTGAGTTCTTGAAGCAACTCAAATCCACTACACTTCAATCAGCATATTGCATTCTATGTTCTTGCAGGAAGCTCTCGTTCATAAAACTAAATTGAACTTGTAGTTTCATATTTAGTGCCTTTGAAACCCAAAGTTTTCATTCAAAACTTACCACATGAAACCTGTAGTTTTCATGTATAAATTAAACCAATAAATGTCTATAGAACCCGAATGTTCTATGATGTATATTTATGGATTACCATATGACTAACCATTTTTTGTTGTACCCTCCGTTTTAGGGACATGTCGAACTTGAACAAGCTCGATTTCACTGCTCTAGAAGTCTTTAAAAGAAACTATCTAAAGTGGGTTCAAGACGTGAAACTCCATCTTACTGCAAAAGGTATTAGAGCCACCATTAAGGCACCTACCGGCGACAAACCCGTTGATGAAGCTCATAAAGCTATTGTAATGATCTTCATTAGAAGACACATCCATGATGCATTGCAGACAAAGTACCTTGTTGAGGAGGATTCACGCATTCTTTGGCTTGCTCTGGCCGACTGTTTCGATCACCAGAAAGACATTTACTTGCTTGAAGCAAGACACGATTGTCAACTTCTACGCTTCTAAGATTTTAAGTCCATGAATGAACACAACTCTAAAGTTTGTAGAATCTAATCACAGCTTAAGTTTTGTAAAATGGACTTAGCAGATCTCTTGGAGAAGACCTATTCGACCTTCTATGCCACTAATATTGTCTTGTAGCAACAATATAGGGCACATAAGTTCACCAAATTTTCGTTTTTGATCTCTATTTTACTTCTCGCTGAAAAGTAGAACCAGTTTTTGATGAAAAATAATCAAGCTTGCCCTATTGGCTCGAACGCCGCGGTTGAAGCGCATGTGACCAATTCTAGCAACCGAAAAAGTCGTTTTGGCCTTGGTAATGGTGATAAGCTCATATTTATATATATTTGACATCAAATTCACCTGTCTTTTCTTAGTTAGTTCCTTATATTTTTGAGATATTTATTTTGTTTTTGTGTTTTGTAGGATTTGCCGAGCAAAGAAAAGAAAAATAGCACAAGTGGGATTTTAAGTAACAAATTCATCAAAACTGCACGTGCAGATCAGCTGACTTTGGAAGTAGGTTGCGAACAGCTCATAATGAATTAGAGAATAAGCCTTATTTGCTTAGAAAGCTACGAATGTCTATTTTCTGTAGCATTTCACGGATTGTTAATATCATTTGTCTAGAAGAAGTTAGGATCATTTTAACACTGAAAGGTTACCAAGAGGCTAAGCAGTTTGTAACTGCAATGAAAACAATAAACACAATAAATCTAGTAGCCAAAACTGTCAGCTGACACTTATTCTAATATAAAAGGGAATGGAATTAAAGATGATGATTAAGAGGGAGTAATTGGCATAAAGGCTACCCAAACAGTTACAATTGTTTTACCATTTTCTCTCACTTATTGTCGTCACTAAATGGCTATTAGTGGGTGAATTAAGGAAAAGAAAATGATGTAGCAAGAATTGGTTTAAAAGCAGCGTTGGGGAAGGAAGGAAGGTGGATGCCTCAGTCGATTTCTTTCGGTTCTATCTTCTCAAACTCATGTCTATCTTTTGTTTTTATTTAAGGATTCTGTGTAACTAAATTTTTAGTAGTTAGGGGTTGTTTTGAAGCCTCGAATATGATTGCAAGTTTGTTATGACATTTCGTTTGAATTACTTTTATGAATTGATGAAAATTGGTTCACTATTTATGTCAATGATGAATTCTTTATTTGTTTTCTATGGATGCATACTTAGTAAGCATATCTAGGATTCTAATGCTATGAATATGTGTGTGCCTGCCTTTATTGAATGAGGACCTACATATGTTCTAGAGTAGTACTTGTTAATTGCGATTAACATGTGAACCAATTTCTAGGATAAGTAAGACAACGTTAGTACTTACGATGCCTTGTGATGATTCAAACTTTTTTCGTTCTTAATGATTTCTACTTGTTAAATCTATAAACAGGCCATTCTAGATTGCATGCTAGAGGCTAAGTTAAGTCTTTTAACATATTACATAAGAAAGAGTAATAGGTTGAGTTCTAACATTGAGCCGACTTGAGCATCTTCATCCGGAAATAAAAGGAATTTGAATGAAACATAACATGTTTGCATGATTATTTGGTGGTGGATAGCAATTCCCCTAATTCGTTTTTTTTAATTTGTGAACTATTTAAAATTTGTTTCTATCCTGTTTTTGTTCAATTTAATTTAAATAGAAAATCAACTCCAAAAATCCCAAACATTTGTGTGATTGTAGCTCTGTGTGTCTAGTGTTTGCATATAAAATTTCATAGACTTTAGATTAGTGTAAGTCGGTCTACTAATTATTTTTTGGTGGCTGGTCAGTAGGGACAACAACCAGTTTTTGTGACATTTTAAGTAGTTAGATAAAACAATCTTATGCGGGAAAGACCCTTATTTTCATATGCTTCAATTGACAAATCTTAGTGTTAATAAGGAAAATCAATAGGACATTTGTGTGCTACTTTGTGGTGTGCTTTTAATCCTATCAAATGAGCGGCAAGCCCAACCATAGGCCCAAGGTCAACAGAGCCAAGACCTACCCAGGGAGGAAATTTGATCCAGAAGTGCCAACCCCTTGCCTCTAAGGCACCAAACTTCAAGAACAAGGGAAAAGCTACCGTTCAATCGGTTTCCACTGAAATAGACATGTGTTACCGCTATGGATCAAATGATCATTGGTAATGCATATGCAGAGCTACCATTGAGGCTGTTGCCAAGTACCATTCCCATCGTGAGTCAGCTTCCACTGAAATGGACATGTGCTACCGCTGTGGATCAAATGATCATTGGTCATGCGTATGCAGAGCTACCTCTGAGCTATTGCCAAGTATCATCGTCGTCATGAGTCTAACTTTGCCCATGTTGAACATCCCGAAGATGCTGCTACATCTATGGAGATATCATATTTTCAGGAAGCATTAGCTCCTATAGACGAATAAGTTTTATTCTTCTAGACGTGGTTTTACCCCTAGTGGCCAACCCCCCCCCCCCCTAATTTTTAGGTTTATGGTTTAATTTTTGCACAAATTTTTTTTTTTTTGGAATAATTTGTTTGGTTTTGGTTTGTTTTGAATTATGGGTAATTATTTTATGGATATTATTTCTCGACTTGATTAATTGAATGAATGGAATTATATTTATGCATGTGACCAATTTAATCAATTTATTTCTAGGTATGTCTAGTGGGGAAGTTAGTTGTTTGGCTGATAGTGCTACCACGCACACCCTATTGCGTGAGTGACACTATTTTATTGACTTTGTACCTAAGTAAGCACCTCTGACAACTCTTTCAAGCTCATCCAACTTGATTGAAGGATATGGAAATGCCCGTATCATGTTGTCTAATGGTATTATCTTAACCATTAAAGAGGCCATCTATTCTCCACATTCTGGAAGAACGTTGCTGAGTTTTAGAGATATTCGAGATAGTCAATATCATATTGAAACCACTAAAGAGAATGGTTCTGAATTTCTTTGTATCACTTCTTTCGAGTATGGCCAGAAGCATATTCACGAGAGGTTGGAACATCTCCCGAGTAGGTTGTACATCACAACCATTCGCAGCATAGAAGCCCACCATGTGGCCGGCCCTGTGCCTGAGTTCCAGAGCACTTTGCTGCTTTGGCATGAAAGTATGGGACATCCTGAACGTGACATGATGCCCCGTATCCTAAAATCATCACATGGGCATCATTTACCTCTATATGTTGGATTCCTACCAAGCAAAGCTTGTTCTTTGGGGAAGTTGAATACTCAACCCTCAATTACAAAGATTATTCACAACCCTCCTAAGTTTCTTCAGAGGATTCAAGGGGATATTTGTGGACCTATCCACCAACATGAGAAGCAATTTGATACTTTATGGTGTTGGTTGACACATCGACACGTTGGTCACATGTCTGCTTATTGTCCACACGTAACACTATATTTGCGAAACTCATAACACAAATTATTAAGCTTAGGGCTCACCACCCTGATTATCCGATCAAGTCGATTTAACTGGATAATGCTGGAGAGTTTACGTCACAGACTTTTGACTATTATTGCGTATCAGTTGGGATTGAAGTTGAACATCTTGTACCCCTTGTTCACACCCAAAACATCTTGGCAAAAACTTTCATAAAGCGCCTTCAATTGATAGCTCAGAATTTGGTTATGCGAACCAAATTGCTGGTATCTTCTTCGGGCTATGCAATATTGCACACAACTATGTTGGTCTGCTTGAGGCCCACTGCTGTGTAAACTCATTCACCGTTACAGTTGATTACTGGATACAAGCATGATGTCTCGCATTTATGTGTGTTTGGGTGCACTACGTACCAAAATGGGTCATCAGTGAAAAATGGGAATCTATGTCTTTTATGCTCCGCCATCAATTATTCATTATTTAGAGCCCTTGACAGGAGATTTCTTTACTGTACGTTTTGGGGATTGTCATTTTGATGAGATAGTCTTACCATTGTTAAGGGGAGATAAGTATGCTAACGTTTCTGAAGAACATCGTGACTTGTCGTGGTATGCTCCCACTATTTCTCATTTAGATCCTCGCATTGCCTAGTCTGAAACTGGGGTGCAACGAATTATAGATCTTCATAGCATTGCTTAAAGGATGTCGGATGCTTTTATTGATTTAGCTAAGGTGACAAAATCACATATACCTGCTGCAAACGCACATGCAAGGATAAACGTACCTCGAGTATGCCATAATACTGCTTGGGATGGTTGAACCATCCCCGAAGGTGAGGAAGCTCCATCTTCCACGTGGATTAGTACATTAGTGGCTATGCAATTATCTGCTCTGACCCTGAAGCGTGGCAGACCTCCTAGTTCAAAGGATTTATAACCATAGAAGAGGAAAACGACACAAAATAGTGATCCTAGTCAGAATCCGATCATCGCTCACTCATCTGTTCCAACGTATGAGGTTATTCTAGATTATGGTAATGCCTTAGATGAGACAACCCGACCTCCCGAGAATCGCGAAATTTAGATCCACTACGCAGTATATGATAAGGTTTGGAATTGAAATGAGATGATCATCGATGATGCATTTACAATAGTAGCTACTGACATCATGCTTAGCGATGACATTGAACCACGTTCCGTTAATGAATGCCAACATAAAACGGATTGGTCAAACTGGAAACAAACAATCCAGGTCGAATTGGATTCTCTTGCGAAACGTAAGATGTTTGGACCTATAGCTCATAATCCACCACATGTGAAGCATGTGGGCTACAAGTGGGTTTTCGTGAGGAAGCGTAATGAGAAGAATGAAATAGTGCGATACAAAGCACGCCTCGTAGCATAATGATTCTCTTAGCGCCCTAGGATTGATTACGAGGAAACTTATTCCCTCGTAATGGACATCATAACGTTCCGCTACCTTATCAGTTTGATAGTTTTCGAAAAACTGAATATGTAGCTTATGGACGTGGTAACCGCGTGTCTTTATGGGATCTAGATACAGAAATCTACATGCAAATTCCAGAAGAACTTCCATTGACTGGTTCAAATAGTTTTAGACCACGAAACACTCTCTCTATTAGATTAAGGAAATCACTTTACAGATTGAAACAATTCGGGTGAATGTGGTGGTATAACTGTTTGAGTGAATATTTGACAAGTCAGGGTTATGTGAACAACGAATTATGCCCATGCGTGTTCATAAAGCAGTTATATTTTGGATTTGCAATCATTGCGGTTTATGTCGACAACATGAACCTCATCGAAACTTCCGCAGAGCCTGAGGAAATTTTTGTTCACTTGAAATCGGAATTTGAGATGAAATATCTTGGAAAAACTCAATATTGTCTCGCCATGGTGATTGAGCATTGTTCGGATGGAATCCTGGTACATTAATTGAACTACACCCAAAAGGTGTTGTGACGTTTTAATGAGGATAAAGCGAATCCTTCGAGTACTCCTATGGTCGTTCGGACTTTAGATGCTAAACGAGATCCTTTCAATCCTAATGAGGATGAGGAAGAGATTTTGGAGCCTGAAGTTCCATACTTAAGTGTAATTAGGGCTTTATTGTACTTGGCTCAATGAACTAGACCTGTTAATCTTTTGGCTAGATACATCAATGCACCAACATGCAGACACTGGAATGGTGTTAAAGACATTTTTTGCTACCTCAAGGGTACGACGGATTTGGGCTTGTTTAACACCCACGAATCCTCGAGAGGAGCCGTTGCCCCAATCGGTTCTCGGGTTGATTCCCGCGTTGTTGGTTACGTAGATGCTAGATATTTGTCTGACCCACATAAGGCACGTTCTCAAACGGGCTATGTCTTTACCGTTGGAGACACCGTTATATCTTGGAGGTCTACCAAGCAAACATTATGTCTCCTCCCCTGCATGAAGCATCGCATGAGTGCTTTTGGTTGAGAGCGGTCATGGAACATATTCGAAGCACTAGTGGAATTACTTCCGTCGTTGACCTTTACGACGATCTTTGAAGACAATGCAGCATGTATTGAGCAGTTAAAGAAGGGATACATTAAGGGAAACAACACCAAGCACATAGCACCGAAGTTCTTTTATTCTCACCAGCAACAACAGCATCAAAACATTGAAGTCAAGCTATTCCATTCCATGGACAACTTGGCCGATCTCTTTACCAACTCATTGACCAAGTCTACTTTTCAGAAGCTTGTCCATGGAATCGGTATGGGTAAATTATCTGAGTTGAATTGCTTGTAGTTCTCTTATTTAGAAGTTATGTTTAACTCAGAGGGAGTATCCCGACGCATACTCACTTGATCTTAATGTACTATTTTTCCTACGATTATGAGCATTTTTCCACTAGGTTTTTGCTACCTAATGAGGTTTTGATGAGGCACCCATCTTGGGATGATCATACTCCATTGAGTTCACTACTTTCTCCTTAGTAGTTAATATCCTATTAGAGTTCTAATCCTATAAGGGTAAGGATTTAACCTATCCTACTACTATAAATAAATGCACAATGGGGTGATACAACACACACCTCATAATTCAATCTCTCTCTTCTCTCTCTCTTGCCGTCGGCCTCTCTCCCTCTCTAGTCCTAAATACAGTTCATTCAAATAGGCCTACAACAATTATAACTTATTAGGCATCTGAATTTTTTCCTTTTGTATTCTTTCTTTATTATAAAGAAGTTCTACTAACCTCTAAACATAAAAAGAGTAATTTATCTCAATCCAACAATTAGCATTGACATTTTTTTTAATCAAAACATTCACTATTGCAAAGTTAGAATAAATAATGCTCACTTTTTGTAAAGAAAAAAAATTAATTACTCACACTTTCAATACCTAAAAATCCCCACTTTTTAGTGTCATTCCAAATTGGTCTCAACATTTGTAAACATTGTAACTAAACACCAACCTTTTGGCATTTGGTGCAATATCCTAGTGGATAGGGTGTTAAGTTTGCACTCATGTGTCCTGAGTTCGAAACTTCCATCTCCCCTAAAGTATTGAAATAGTTTCGAACCTTCCCCTTCCTGTCCTTATAATAATTTAAAAAAAAAAAACCCCAACCTATTGAAAATGCTACATCTATTAAGCATTTGTTGTAGGCCTAATTTACTGAACTATAAAAATGACAGAGAGATAATAGTAGAAAGAGACATATGTGTAATTGTGAGGTGTGTGTTATCTCACCCTATTGTGCCTATATTTATAGTAGTAGGGAAGGTAAATTCCTTACCCTAATAAGATTACAACTCTAATAGGATAATATCTAGTCTAAGAGATATAGTAGAACCCCATAAGGATATCCTAGATATGATAGGATTTACACGATTACATTCCTAATCTAGTAAGATTGCAACATTCCTCCTTGAGTGTGTAAATATTCAAAAAAATGGCGCATCAGGTCTTCAACGATGAAGTAAGTTCAGTTGATGAGTTGTCGACGCAATGAGCGAATGTGAGTCTCAAAACAACGGAAGAATGCATAAAAGGTAAAACTCACAAACTCTCGCTATGGTAAAACCCAAGGTGGGATAAAAACCCATAGACTAAGGAGAAAAGTGAGAAATTACATTAAGTCAAAACTATACGTCTTCTGGACGAAAGTAGAAGAGCTCACAAGGGTATAACCAGGCCAGGATGGGTGCTTCGTCAAAACCTAGTTAGGTAGCAAAAACTCAGTAGGAAAAATGCTCCTAATCGTAGGGGAAAAAAGTACATTAAGATCAAGTGAGTATACTTCTGGATACTCATCTTGAGTTTGACATAACTTCCAAATGAGACTACAAGCATTGCATATGAATAGTTAGGCATACCAAATCCTCGGACAAGCTTCTGGAAGGTTGACTTCGACATTGACGTCATATAGAGGTTGGCAAGGTTGTCTAAGATCAGCTTGCATGACTTCAATCTCTTGATGCTTTGCTGATGTAGATGCAATATGTCTTGGTGTTGACTTCGTTAATGTATCATATCTTGGTCGGGTGGATACTTGCGACATAGTCTTCATGGATCGTCGTTGTGACTCAACGATGGATGAAAACAGCAAGTACTTCGAATATGCTCAACAAGAACTCTCAACCATGTCTCACATGTGGCGTAGTGAAGTAAGGTGCGTCCTAGAATGGTTCGAAGATTTCGCAACTAAGGTTATATCGTGGACCTCCAAGATACTGCGATATCCCTAACGGTAAAAACATAACCATTCAGGGATGTGCCTTGTGCGGGTTTGATATGTAACCAACATTAGCATAACAAACAAGGCAATCATCATTTCAATGATCAAGGGGGTCAGATCTACTCGAGATACATTGGGATTAGCCCAATCCGTAGTACCTTCAAGGTAGCAGAAAACGTCTTTAATACCAATTTAGTGGCTGCGTGTAGGCGTGGTGCTGCATCTTTACCAATAAATCAACAACGAAGGAGATGTCTTGTCTAATACAATGAGCTAAGTACAACAAAATGCAAAGTTGAACTTAGATATGAAACTTCGGATTCTATAACCTCTTTAAGGGTCTCATTTGAATATAGCGTATGAAACATCATAGGTACACTCAAAATGTAACAATTTCAGGGTGTAGTTCGACTAGTAAACCAAAGTACTGTCAGAACAACGCTTGAACTTCATGTCAAGGCCATCTCAAATTCCGTCTTCAGGTGCGAGGCAGTTTTCTCAAGATCTTCCAGAGTCTTAGTGAGATTCATCTCATTTGACATAAACTGTAACTCTAGCAATTCAAAATAAGACTTCATAGTTTAATACGCAAAGGCATAATTCATATCCATAACTGATCAAATAATCACTTAGACGGGTATACCACATCCGTCGGATTGCTTCAATCCGTAAGTGAACACCTCAAACAAGTTAAGAGGATGTTATGTGGTTTGGAACTATTTGAATCAATCCATGTAATTCTTCGGGAACTTACTTTTAAATCTCCATATTCCTATGGAGAAATACTAACCACATTTCATAATGCTACAGTCAATCACAGGGAGTGTGAGAGAAACCTTGCGCCCTAAGGTGTGCATCATATCATACTATTTCATTCATCTTATTACACTTCATTTCCCACTAGTAACACACAGTACAAGAAAAAGGCTCTTTTGTGATAGATAACATGGGTGTCGCAAATAAAAGAAAATTTGAGCGCCAAATGTTAGCTCAAAAGTATTTCCGACTCTTGTATAAGTAACGTCATAAATAATGTCGCAAATAGCATTATAAGCGACGTTGAGTAAAGTTTGCGACACCATAAACCACATAATAAAATTTAGCGCCTAAATTTTTAAAATTTTCAATTAGGCGCTTTATTTTCAGATGAAAACAATCCAGCGCGCCTTCATTTTCATTCTCTAGAATCATCCTTCTCTCTCTGCACCTTTTCCACTTTCCTATTTGACTGAAAAATAAGAGGCCTAATCTATCCAATCAAAGATTTTTGGGGAATCATCAGAAACTTTTCAACAAAATTGGAGATACCGGAGCACAATCAGAGATTTTGTAAGACACTACAACCATCTTCCCTCTTTTCTGATTCAGTAAGTTAAGTAATTTTTAGGGTTTTCTTTTTGAATTGATTTTTATGCTTGCTGAATTGGGTTGACGCTCAACCATCCGAGCCTGAGCGTTGTTGTTGGGGTACAAGGCTTGGTGCGAGGCGCTGCAGCAGCTGAGGAAGGTGATGATGTACATGTGATGTAGGAGACGGTTCAAGCACAGCCCTAGATGAGTTAGTTCGAATACGAACAAGGCGCTCGACGCGTTTCTGAGGCGTGCGGCTTCTAAGTCCCCCATGGCTATGGTGGACACCAAGCTCATATATTGGGGAATGGTTTCAAGGAGAAGGTCATCGCTTTGTATCAGAAAGCTGTGAAATTGGGAGATCATGCTGGGCAGTGGAATTTGAGAATTTTCTATTTGCAAGGTATTAATTTTACCAATTATCTTTTATTTTAGTATTTAAATTATGAAAATATGTGATAGAACTTGATTATTATGGAACTGAAACTTGCTAGTATATGTTTGGGTTAAAACTTAAACTTTGGGCTCAAGCAGGAGTTGGCCCAAAAGGAGGTCTGAAAAAAAGGGAAAGCCCGAAGCCCAGCCAAAGCCCAGAAGGCAGGAAATGCCTTTCCCGACTAGGTGCAGATCATTTGCACCACTTGCTCACCTGCCTAGAGACCAAATGGTATAGACCAGCCAGCTAATCAGCCCAAAAGCACTTTACAGTGGCAGTACAAGTAAATAGCTGATGGGTCATTACCCTTCAAGCTGCATTCGGGCAAGATTACTGCTACATGAGGCCAAACCGAAGTGTCTATAAAAGAAGAAAGAGAAATCAGAGATAAAGACACTCAATCAAACAAACAAATACAAGCATAAACTCTGCTCAAAAGCCAGATTTGCTTTCAAACGAAGCTGTAATCAGCCCAAGCCTTCATCCCTTTCAGGATAAACCCTCATCAAAAGCCTTTGTAATAGCCCTGCTACCTTGTCCTAAGCTTGCTGTAGTATCGATTTCTTTCTGCAAACTCAACTCCCTACCTCATTTTCTAAAGCTCTCAAACCCCTTGATAAACCACAAAGATAGGAAGTTGCAAGACGAACCAGCCTTGCCCGACCCTCTTTGTTTTTGTCTTTTCATTCATTAGCCTAGCAATATGTTATATACTTCCAGTTGTATTCAAGTTATTTCTAGTAATATGATGATTAAAAGACTCTCAGTTCTTGAATCCGATTTGAATATGTCTTCACAGTTCAAACTAGATCTAAGTTATAAGCTTTCGGGCATGTAAGATTGATCATTCAAAAGTCCTTGACCTCAAGACATAAAAAAGAACCTTATGTGGACTTAACCCATCCACGACAAGCTTTGATAACAAGAAGTCTGAAGTTACTTGGGGCGCAAGTAATCGATCTATCTCTTAGTTTTATTTCTATTATATTATGATTATAGTAGAACGTTTGAGTATAGAAGGAATTCTGATGGGAAGCCTCAAGGCCTATATCTAAGGCCCTACAAAGGCACATATTTGGGTTCATTCTGCTCTGTGGGCTCGGATAATCAGAAGTATAATGGTTATAACACTTCTGCAAATAATAAAACAGACATTGTATATTCGAGTACTGGGTTAGTTCTTGATCGGAAGCCTCAAGGCCTACACCTAAGGCCCCACAAAGGCACCTGTCATAACTAACACAGCCTCTTGGGTATATGTACAACTAAAACTCAACATCCATTTTACATCTGCCATGCTAGAGATGGCAGTGGCACGCCTGAGCACTTAAAAGTTAATCTTGATTGTGAGCCTCAAGGCCTATACCTAAGGCCCCACAAAGGCACCTTTCAAAGTTCACTCTGTCATTCTCTTTCAGCCTTGCCCGACGAGCCTTGCCTGACAAGCTTTGCCTGACAAGCCCGCCAGTAAAGCAGAAGCCCATCCGAAAGCATCAACTGGCGCCAACCTCTCGGGGAGCTGTGTGCTCGTCGGCTAGGAGATATCCCCGACAGAAATTCTAGCCACGAACATAGTTTTGGCACGCCCAGTGGGACACATTTGATCAAAAGAAATATGTCAAAACGGCCAGAAGATCTGCAAACTGCTTTGTTGCAAATGCTACAAAGACTGGAGAATGCCTCCGCAGGTTTCAAGCGAGAAGCCAACCTAGTTATAAAACCAACTATTCTTATATATTTACCTCAACCTGGGGAAAAAGATGATAGGGAAAAAGAGAGACTTAAAACCAACCAGCCAACGGAAGCAGTGATGGATAAACCTACGGATCCCTTCTCAGAGGCCCCTATAAATATGATTAGTGTGGCCTAGGCTGAGAAGGGGAAAGAAAAAATCACAAGGGAAGAAGAAAGAAGATTGGTTGACAAACCCACAAAAGGGGTGGTCAACTTGCCTGAATATCCAAGAGCAGCCATAATCAAAGGGATGGTTCTGTGCAGTAAATGCCAATGCGAGTGTGAGCTCGAAATACCACCTGCAGGAGCCCTCATGGATCATGAACTAATCAGGAGGAATGAATAAGAAAAAAAGGAAAGAGGCACATGAGAAAGATAGGCGGATTGCGGGAAGGGATACTTCCCGAAGCGTTTTTCAGCGATTAGGAGGCGATTCCCACCTAAGGCTTTATCAGAGATATTTCACAATCATGAAGTTTCTGAAGAGGCAGAAGATAAAGATGCCAAAAAGCCGAAAAGAGGGGTGTATAGCACTCTCAGTACGACCATATTGGAAGAGAAGTCAAAAGGAATGAGAGGATAACAAATCCTGTAAAAAAAGATAACCCTGCCCGTCTCAGGCGAAAATGGTACGTGGTTGGGAAAAATGGACAGCCCGTTAAACAAATGGGAGCTTCCATGGTCAGAAGGGTCCAAAGGCAACACAAAGCCTACATGAACTCCTTAAAAACCCCTGCGACGTCGGAAGCATCCAAGAATCAAAAGTTGGAGAAAACGTCATCTGGGGGAGTAGTCAGCTCCGCTGGAGGAGTAAAAAATAGGTGGAAAAGGTTAATAGCAAGATTGAAGGCGAGCGAAACCATGAGCCACAAAGCCTACACCATGGGAAATATAGGATCTTGAGGAGAGCTCAAGAAGATATGATTATGGTACCAACTCCCGGATGGAAGGCATAGCCCATTTGTTTTGGAACTGTTTCGCCTGAAAGAAAACCACATTCTCTATCATTAGTGGATCCTTTCGGTGAAGTTCCAAAGCAAACACCGTATTCGGGCATGAATCAACAGAAGGAGGCACCAGAACCACTAATCCCAGCAGAAGCGATGGCTTGGTTAGATGAGTTCATGGACCAGATCGGGAGCAAGAAAGAAGAACTGCCAGAGCCTAGCAATTTTCATATCAACATGGCATATGTGCTATCCGCCATGTTTAGTGCCATACCTAATCAGCCTACCACGATGGAAGGTGACTATGTGACAACTGAGCCAATGATGGCCCGTGTCAGTGTTGAGGTAGCTGAAGAGGGAGAGTCGGGAAGAGCTGAGTCATCCGAAGCATCCAAGGATGGTCCTTTAAGGATCTATACAGATAAGATGGTGTTCAGCCGCCCAAACATTTCGATTGCCAATCATCTTAAGCCAATATACGTTACAGCCAAACAAATGAAAAAGTTGGGGAAAGGCACAGAAGATCTTATTCCTACAGACCCACGGTTTCTAGCTTCTCGTGCGCTATCACCAATACTTATGGGATATTGCCTTTAGAAGTGGATTTGGGGTCTAAACAGATCATGCTGGCATTCTTTGTGGTGGATTGCACTTCCACCTATGGAGCCTTACTTGGAAGAGATTGGATCCACCAAAGTCTTGCCATAGCCTCCACTCTACATCAACAAGTGGCTGTTTATCATGAGGCAGACGCAGAGGGACTAGGTTTTTAGGAGATGATAGAGGCCGAATCACGACCATTTCTCCCTACAACCAGTGTTGCAGAAGCAATTTTCTACAATCCCAACGTAGGAATTTTGAAGTGTTCAGGAGTAGATGACAACGACCGCCTTACCCAGGTGACGGCCTAAAAGCTTCTATAACAAGGAATGCTCCTTACTAGAGAGGAGTGGGATAGACCTTGTATTATCCCAACGCCCCTACATCATCAATGATAGAACAAAAAAAGAAGGATCAGGTAATGGCAGTCAGATCCCCGATTAAAAGACTGTTGATGTATGGGAAAGGAAGAAGGCAAGAAAGGGAGCTCTTAGACAGAGAAGAGCAAGAATGGTAGGTAGGAGCTTCGACAAGCCAGGATGAAAGCAGGGAGGAATCTTGTAGAGAAGAATTAGAGAGGGTCATCCAAATGGCCGAGTGCATATATGACCTAGATGGGCCAGACGACCTGCCCGAGAGCCTGGAGCTAGTCGAATTTTTGTGTGCAGAACCTGATAAGCCACCACCAGGAGTTCAAGATCCTCTGGAAGTTATTGATCTAGGGACAGAGGAAGATCCAAGACCAATACAAATCAGTGGTTTATTGGAGATTGTTGATCGGGCAAAGATTATCTGTCTTTTGCAAGAATTTAAAGATTGTTTTGCTTGGCATTATACTGAGATGCCAGGTTTAGAATCAACCTTGGTGGAACACAGAATGCCCATCAAGGAGGGATATAAACCTGTTAAGCAAGCACCGCGAAGGATGTCAAAGGAGATAGAAGAAAAGGTCAAAGAAGAGATTGAGAGGCTAGTAAAAGCTGGATTTATCAGGCCAGCCAAATATGTAGAGTGGTTAGCCAACATTGTACCCGTTTTAAAGGCCATAACAAAAGCAGTACGATGTTGTGTTGATTACAGAAATGTTAATGGCGCTACACCAAAAGATGAGTATCCCATGCCCATGGCAGATCTATCCATAGATGCAGTAGCAAAACACAAAGTCTTATCTTTTATGGATGGAAATGCCGGGTATAATCAGATAAAGATGGCTCCGGAAGATATACATAAAACAGCTTTTAGGTGTCCTGGGCATGTGGGGGCATATGAATATCTGGCCATGCCATTCGAGCTCAAGAATGCTGGTGCAACCTACCAAAGGGCAATGAATGCCATCTTTCATGATCTGATTGGCCATAATATGGAGGTGTATATTGATGACATCGTGGTGAAATCCAAGACAGAAGAGCAGCATCTGATAGACCTCAGGCAAGCATTGACAAGAATGAGGATCCACAAATTGAAGATGAATCCAAAGAAGTACGCGTTTGGAGTGAGAGCGGGCAACTTCTTGGGATTCTTGGTTCATCAAAGAGGTGTAGAAGTGGACAAGAATAAATCGCGGGCAATAATGGAGTCGCCTTCACCCACCAACAAAGTGCAACTCCAAAGGCTGCTAGGCAAAATTAATTTCTTGAGAAGATTCATTGCCAATTTAGCGGGTAAGATCCAGCCACTGACTCATTTGCTAAGACTGAAGGGTAAGGAGAATTTCGAGTGGGGACCACCACACCAAAGGGCTTTCGACAGTATCAAAGCCTATTTGACTTTTCCACCAGTGTTGGTACCACCTCAAAAGGGAAAACCCTTAAAGTTATATATCTCTGTTCAGATAAATCAATCGGGAGTTTGCTAGCTCCAAAAAATGAAGGCGGGAAAGAGCAGGCAGTGTACTACCTCAGTAGAATTCTGACCGAGGTAGAAACAAGATATTCCCCAGTAGAGAGATTGTGCTTAGCTCTGTATTTTACTGCCAGTAAGCTGAGGCATTACATGTTACCTTGTCACGTGCACATCATCGCCAAGACAAATGTGATAAAGTACATGTTGTCAAAGCCAATGCTAATAGGAAAGATTGGGAAGTGGATTCTAGCATTATCAGAATTCAGCTTTCAGTATGTACCCCAAAGGGCAGTTAAAGGCCAAGCAATTGCTGACTGGTCTATAGATTACTCCTTGGAAGCTATATTTTGATGGTTACTAGTGTTTGGATCCCGCCAAGCAAAGGTATCTCGGGCAAAGAGGAGTGGGTCCAGCAAGAGATAAGAAGAGTGACTGGTTTATGGATTACTCCTTGGAAGCTATATTTTGATGGTTCTTACACTTAAAAGGCTTCAGGAGCTGGGATTGTAATTATCAACCCTCAAGGGGTGTATCATTATTACTCATTTCTCCTAGATTACCAAGGGAACACCAATAATCGGGCAGAATATGAGGCCTTAATAATTGGTTTGGAAATCTTGATGGATCTAGGGGCAGTGGAGGTAGAGGTGTTTGGCGATTCAGAATTGGTAATAAACCAGCTAAATGGGGAGTTTAAGTGCAGACATATCACCATGGTCGGATATTACTTGGCGGCCACGCAGTTGCTGAGTTATTGGGATTCTGAGATATCGGTTAGTCATGTTCCCAGAGGATCCAACCTAACGGCCAACGAGATGGCCCAATTAGCCTCAGGCATGCCAATACAGGAAAGGAAATATGGGGTAGATGTCGAGATTAAAAGAAGAAACCTTCCTTCTATCCTGGAAAGAGGATTTAGTCTGGATGTAATGGTTCTAGAAACGGAGATGGAAGATTGGAGGTCGCCCATCATTCATTATTTAAGGGATCCTTCTTCACCCACTAGCAAGAAGAATAGACAGCAAGCAACTAAGTATGTCTTATGGGCGAAAGACCTGCTAAAGAAAACTCCAGACGGGTTACTATTGAAATGCTTAGGCCAAGAGGAATCCATGAGAGTAATGGCCGAAGTACATGAAGGAGTATGCGGAGCACATCAGGCTGGAACGAAGATGAGATGGTTGCTTAGAAGGTATGGTTATTTCTGGCCCGACATGGAAAAATATTGCAAGTCCTATGCCCGAGAATGTGAAGAATGTCAAAGGCACGGTCCTCTCCAACATGTACCCTCAGTACCTTTAAATCCAGTGGTCAAGCCTTGGCCCTTCAGAGGATGGGCAATGGACTTCATCGGGCAGATTTATCCGGCTTCTAGCAAGGGGCACACTTTCATAATTGTAGCTTGGGTAGAATGCTCTTTTCTTTAATTAGTGCTTAGGTAGAATGCTCTTTTCTTTATTGTGAAAATATGATCAATTTTTTGTCACAGAGTTAGATGAAATGTGTAATTTCAACTAGGTTTCCAATTCATTCAAGGTATGATGGAGAGTTTGGTTAATCACTCTGCTTTGAGGATGTCTCTGTGTAGGTAAACACTATTATTTGTAAGCATGGCTATGTATAGTACTTTCCAAGGTCCCAAAGATAAATTATATTCAAAACATATGAATATTCTTATATTTGGATATATTTTTTTTTTCTTGTGTTGTGGTGATGGTATTGAAAGTTGAGCTCTCAAATCATTACCTTCGAGAATGAGGGAAACTGGAGTAAGGCCCTTGAGTACTGTGGATTTTGGTTCCAGAAGTTGTTCAGTGGAAGAGACTCAATCAACATGTCGTTTATCCACACCCACATTGGAAAATGCAATGAGGCAGAGGGAAACCATATAAAGGTTTGATTGGGTCATTGCAACAAATTGGTTGTATGCATGTTCTAGATTTGTATTGCCAAGGATTTGTAGACATTCTGGTTAGCCATTTTTCTTGGTAGTTTAATTCTACAAGTACCAGTTTTCCTGATATATCTGATAAACTATTTGCAATAGGAATGTCCCATATAAGTGAAGAAATTGTAATATATGTTAGTGTTTAAGTATCTTAGAAAATGTTGTGTTTCCTCTTGTAAAAATTCAATTGTTTGAGGGCACTTAAAGAGGGAGATTACAATTAATTCCATGGAAAGCTGAAATATTCAAAGCAGGTGATATGAATGTCAACTTTGTCTCCCCTAGGTCATGTATAATTTTACTTATGCTGTGTGTTCATATGTTTCAGGAGCTTAGCGATCTGTTTCTAGCGTTGTGTTCATATGTGTCAGGAGCTTCACAATCTGTTTCTAGCACTGTGTGTTCATATGTGTCAGGAGCTTCGCAATCTGTTTCAAAAATGTTTCTTGTTGCAGGTTCTAAATAAAGACTACATGATGTCGTTGGTGTATAATACTATAATTGATATGACCATTCAACTAACTTTAAGTACAAGTGTAGTGTTGCTTTCATACTTTTATTGGTACTTTTATTTGATAATACATTGTATTATAATTTACCTAATTTATAGTTCATTATTAATAACGATTTGTATGTAGTATATAGATATTTACATAATTTGTTTTAGTTTGGAACTTGTAAATTTCACATAAAATAATTTTAGTGAAGTTGTTAAAATAATGTCATTGTGTCCCATTTCATGCCCAATAGTTTTTTCTAAACCCGAGGCCTCTTATTGGCAACATGTAGGTAGCCATCGCAAGCCCATAGTAAACAGTACTTGCGATGAGCTCAAAGAGTCGCATATAATCGACCAAACATTTACGACACTATTTTGTTGCGATGTGTTATTGGCCGTCGCAAGCCCATCATAAAAGAGGGTATTGTGATGTTTTTTTTTATGCTTTGCGACATGTTTTGACCATCCCAAAAGGGCCATTTTTTTTGTGGTGACAGTAGGGTTACCTAGGGCAGTGTGGGAACTACGGGTCCAAAACACACTTTGGTAAGGATTTTAACCTAGATTGTGATTTTGGTTGTCTAATCAATTCTACGCTGTCACTAATCAACGGAACATGGTTCGATATCGTCGCTTATCATTTAAGTCGGTAGCTACCATATAAGTGAAAACATCATCGACGATAATTTTATTCCAATTCCATTATCTCATCTAAACTAGTATACTGAACCAAGAACTTCAAGTCTCGGGTGTAATCCAAATTAATCTCATGAGATGGAAATGATTTGAGACAATGATCAAGTATAGATGCATTTTGTGCTGTAACCTTCTTCTTCTAGGGAAATGAATCCTATGAACCGAATGATCTGTTGTGCTTCAGGCCAAGACAGATTGATTGGCTATCCGCCAAAGTACTAGACCATCCAACATAGGCGGCCAAACCGTCATTTAAAGGCATGTTTCCAGCTGGTATATGATCTCGTCACTTTAGCTAGATCAGAGGAATACGTCTGAAGCAACATTCTAAAAGCTAGAATTCATCACACTTGCTTATCACACTTATGCGGTATGAGGATTGAGATGAGACATAGTGGGCAAAGTCCATGGAAATTCGCGTTGTTCTACAGGAACATTGATATTCTTATCTCCCCATAACAGCGAAAAGACTATCTCATTGAAGTGACAATTTGCAAAATGAGCGGTAAAGAGATCGTGTGCAAGGGTTCTAAAGAGCTAGTGTCAAGGAGAATCATTATCGACAAAGATTCACATTTTTCTTTGAGGACCCATATTGGTAAGTTGCGGCGGCGCAACTTGACACATAGAATGCACACCCAAATGCTTAAGTACGAAACGTCAGGTTTATACCTAGTAACCAACTGTAACATCGAATAAGTTGGGTGGCAATGGGCTTTAAGGTGGACCAACATAGCTGCATACAATTTGTATAACCCAAGGCAAAAACTGAAAGCTTGGTGCATGTACCAAGGTTCAGGCAATCATTTAAATTGCGCTTTATGATCACTCTGCAAGGCTATTTGGGGGTGAACATGGGAATTCAATGTCCAATTATAAACCTAAAAGACATGCAATACTTATCGAAAACCTTCGATATAAACTCTCTGGTATTATCCAATCTTCCAGATTTTACGGGATAATTAGGGTGGTGAAACCTTATAATCGACCAGGAGGTTTAGCAATAATGTGTGAGGATAAACATGTGATCAGTTTGTCGATTCATCAACCAAAACCATAAAGTATTTATATGGTCTGCATTTTGGTTGGATTAGTCCACATATATTCCCTTGAATCCATTGTGAAAAAGGCTTGTTTCATATCTTTGCTAGGGATAATGTAGAAAATCAATTTCCCCAGTGAGCAGGCTTGGCAAATTGTGCTTACTTCGGGTAAGGACATGCGTCGTGGCATCATTGTTCGACTTAAGTGTCTCAAATGGTAGTGCCAAAGCAAGTAAACTGCTCAATCACCCGACTCTAGACTCGTCACATGTGGCATGTTCCCAGTTGGGAGACAACCTATTGGTCCCAAAACAAAGCTTTAGGCTCATTTTTGGAGATGGTGTAAAGATATTCTACTCTATTTTCCATCAGTGGTTTCATTCATGATTATTTTCATCTCAAATATCCTTAAGACTCAACGGCATTCTTCTGGAATGGGAGAATATAAGGTCTCTCAAATGGTAATTTAGTACCATTGCCAATGCTCTTAATCAGGTTGGATAGACCTGAAGTCGTTGCTAGAGATGTGATTTAGGTATAAAGCTAGTGTGTGTAGTATCGCATTCGTACCTAATCATGTGTTTAATTGAATTCGGTCACATGTATACAAGAAACATGATTCAATTAACTCATATTCGAGGGCAATATCGATAAGATTATCCATAACTAAAACAAATGCCAAACTTGAATCCAAGAACATAGAAAAATGTTCACAAAGTAAACCAAAGTTACTAAAGGGATTTGGCCAACAAGGCCATCCATGTCAAAATTCTGCTATTCCAACGATGTTAGGTGGAGCAAAATTAGTCTCACATATGGACTACTAGAATGGTACTCCTCAACGACATTGGAAGGGGCATAAACAGGTGCATAACCAATGATCTATTATATCGAGACGGAAGTAGATTCTGCAGGGTTGAGGTTTAGGAACAATATCCCTAATTCTTGAAGTTTTAGGTCTTAGGTGTCAAGGATCACGTTTCGGGCATGATGCCACACCTTGGCAGGCCCTGATTCTACCATATGTTGTAAAAATAAACTCGAAATTGGATTGTGAAATAGACAGACCCAAACTTGGGTTCGGGAGGCTCTAGCCAAAGCTGGAGGGGTCTGTTCGGTAGGCCTCTGCCGAAGCAGAGCAGTATCGTGAATAGTATCGTTCGGTGCACCTCTGTCGAAGCAGAACATGCCCTTCGGTGCATCCCTACACAAGCAAGGCACCACTATTCAATAAACTCCTGTTGAAACTGGGTCTACATTGTTCAGTACCTCCTAGCCGAATTGTTGGGGTACCTTTCACTCATAAATGTGGTAGTAATCAGATTCGAGAATGAACTTTCGTTCTCTACACTGTTGCTTCAAGAGCGAGTTAGAAACAAGGAAGGATGAGAAAAGTATTCTCCAGTCAAAAAGTCGATCGGATTTATAAACTTCAAAGTTGTACTCATTCATGAACGTAATCATGGTGTGCTTTAGGCAATGTCTTTCATGATTAAACGGTCTGTAGAAGTGAGCCAAAGAGCCATGGACTCTTCATTCAGGAGGTACTTCCGTTTGTAATGCTTTGGGTATAAGTTTTCGAATGAAGATCATGGCGAAGGCTTATTCTGGTATTCCATGCCATTGTTGGCTTCAATGGTTACTCAGCTTCTTGATAGTCAAGTAGAGATTCACGTCTTGTACCCACATAAAGTGGTTTCGGTCAAGAAACGTCCAAATTAGTGAAATCGAACTTGTTACGATTCGACAATCCACTGATTGGAGGGAACATGATTGTGATTGGTGTTATGGGAATAAGATATCCATAAGCATCAAAGTTAGAATATTCGGGGTTCTAAGACATTCATGGGTGTATTGTTTTATGAAAACTTCGGGTTTCAAAGGCACTAAATTCGAAACTAGAAGTTTGAGTTTAGTTATGAACTTCAGTTCATAAAAAGAGGTACTTGTAAAATCACATAATACAATATACAACTAAGTGTAGTGGATTTGGGTTGCTTCAAGAACTCAAGTGTGGGTGCTTCGGGACTACGAAAGGGAGTCAACGATTCAAAGAAAAGAAATAAAATATTGAATTGTTAATGTCCAAAAATGGGCTTCAGGCCAATAATTTTGGATGTCGTGTTAGATTAATGGACTTCTGGTCATTTTAATTAATTCAATAGATCGAGACCATTCATGGTCGATCATAGAAGCAAAAATAATATTTGTCTAGGCCCATTAATTGTTTAATGTTGGCTGCATGCCACACAAGAAAAATAAGGCCCAAATTGGGCTCGGGTTGGCTTCATTGGGCAACCCAATAACCTGCAAAGCAAGTTGCATGCTTGTTGTGATGTCACGGGCAGAGAGGAACATCCCAGTAGCATGCTGGTATGCGGGCCAAAATAAAAGAAGCCCAAGTGGGCTTGGTTTGTGAATGAAAAAAAAAACATCAGCTTTAGCTGGATGTGGACCAAGTGAACATAAGCCCAAAACAGAAAAATGTTAGGCGGGTTGGCCCATGATAGGGTCCAACTGATGCATGCTTGTTTTGAAAACAATCCCCAACAAGGCAAGGGGGTTTGCTGGAAAACATGGTAGAGACGGCTATGTGTGCAACTGCTAGTGGAGGCTAGAAGCATCGCAGAGGAAGGCAGCTAGCATAAAAAACCATAGCGATAGCACCATGGGTGTCCAAGAACTCGAAGATTCAAATTGAATCTTCAAAATTCCCGACGAGATTGCAATTAGAATCTTGTGATTTTGTCATTGAAAGCGACTTACATCACCAAAGATGACGGCTGCAAGCCGTCGATGGTCTGTAAAATGTGCAAATGGCGGCCCAATTTTGTTTGGGGAAGACGACGACAAAGTCATTACTCTGGAAGTCTATTGCTGAGCAATGGATGTTTAGCTCAAATGGTGCGGTTTCAGGCCGCGACTCAACCATATTTTCCCTTTTTTTTATTTAGGATTTTTAGAACCCATAAAGTTAATAAAATCATGCTTCTATTTTATTTAGATTCTTTGACTAAAAAATTCCACATGGCAAATTTATAATTGCGTTATGCATGAACATATATATGTTGACAAATATATGAACATATACAATATATGTATTGTAAGGAAAATATAAAAGTAGGGGGTTCATGTATCATGGGGAATGTTTTCATCCTTCATGGTCATTTCAAATATCTTAATTTATTTTAAAAGAACCTGATTGGTAGAAAACAATTAAGCCTTTGAATTTGTAAAAGATCTTTCTTTGAAAGCGGGAATTGCATACGTTCACCAAGGAAAAATTAAATTGAATCAATAGCATGTAGATCAATTCAATAAAAGAATAAATTAATCATAAAAAGAATGATTAAAACATAATACTCTCCTAATTAAAGATCAAACTCTCTTTAGCACAGCGTCGAGAGCGTGCTGATAACGTGTTGTAGGCCTAATTTACTAAACTATAAAAATGACAGAGAGAGGGGGTGCGGCAATAGTAGAGAGAAAGAGAGAGATATGTAATTGTGAGGTGTGTGTTATCTCATCCCATTGTGTCTTTATTTATAGTAGTAGGGAAGAGATAATATAGTCTAAGAGATATAGTAGAATCCCATAAGGGATAGGATTTACACGATTCCTAATCTAATATGACTGCCATAGCCTCAAATAATTTTTCATTAAATGTACATGTAGCAACAATAGATCACACTTTTTAGCTTACTTAGGCACTAAAATAATAGTAAAAATTAATAACTTGGAAAATGAAAACAAAAAAGATGATTGGAAAAAATTAAGCCTCCGCCACCTCCAAGCTCAACCAACCACCACCGAAACCCAAGCCCAACATTTATATTCAAAATCCACCGACTAACTGGGTTCTTCACGATTAACATTAAAAGGTTGGGTTTAGGTACTTAATCCTTCAATCAACAAAATACACTCACTTTGCGTGTTGAAGCCTGAAAATGTCATGAGTAAACCCAACCAAGCCTCGAAGCCCAATTGTCATACAAGCCCAAATTCATGCGAAGGAGCTAGATCAAGGAAGAAGTATATTTACAAACATGTCATGCTACGGTAGTTAGACTGGACATTCATAAATTAAGTCACGTCTATTTTTCAACTAAAAAAACCCATGCCACATGCTTGGGGCTTGTCAAGTGAATTGTGGTGTGGATGGTTACATAAATTCATTGGGCCTATGTGGAACCAAGGTTACGGAAGACTTTGGGCTGCTTTGGGGCCTAAAGATCCTAGCTCATAACCTTTGAAGTCCAAGTAGGTAGATATTGAGAGAGAATTAGCCTAGTTTACCTTTTTCCCTAGCTAGTTAACTAGTTTAATTAGGACTAAACCAGATTCCAGCCTTAAGTTCACGTAAAAGCCTTCAAAACAGGCATTGAATGCTAACTTTCCCTTCCTAGCTTACGTAGAAGTTCAACGCGCAAAAACTTCAGGACTTAGCTTCCTTGCACCAAAATAGGGGTTAGTATGAGAACTAGGGAGAAATGGGAGAGAGAAACAAATCCAAAATAAAGATTCCTTGGGAAGGAATTTTCCAACTGCAAATATAGGTTGTATACTTTAGAGAAGGGATCCCAATAATCCTCCAGCTTTACACAGAGAACCAAAGAAACCCAGAAACATCGCTCTGTAACCTTAGTATCTTCCAGGTCCTTCTTTTGAGTATTCCAGCAACCGTTAGCCTTGCTGTCACCCTAGGAAACCCAGATTATCCAACAATAAAATCACCAAAGCTATCCCTCCCCTCTCTCTCTACATGCTAAGCTAGTGAACTTCTAGCTTTTACACCATGCCTCAGTTGAGCAAGCCATTCTGGGACTTGGTACAGAACCTAACCTAGGGAGGCAAGATGACGTTCTCAAAGCCCAAGTCCACCTTGACCTAAAATTCCCCCACAATATGTAACATGGATTGACCTTCATTTAACTAGGTTTTATTTAATCCTTATCCTTTAGCATTTAATGTGTTTGTCTTCTCTAATCCTTCACACTCACGCCCAAGATTACTAGAAACAAGCCCTTGACTTAAAGCTGAACAATACTTGACACCCTAGGTTTGGTTTTTGAAAACCCTATTGTGATTTATAGCTTCAAATTAAAGGGTTAAATACTAATTTGGAAGTGGTGATCGATTGCGTGAATCGTTCAGGTGAAGCAGAGAAGAATGACGTGGAGTTTTTAGTAGCGGGTGACTAGTTTGAGGTGACAGCAGACTAGTTTGTTATGTGTGGAAAGTTTTGGCGTCGTGGTTTGTGTTTCCTGTTTTGTTTTGGTGTTCTATTTAGGCTAGTTATGTCTTATTTGGGCTGGGTTTTACACCTTAGTTGGATTCTTTTCTTGGTGGAGAGATTTTTGTAAATAACCTATTTGATTAGGATTTGGATTTATTATCAATTGGGATTAGAATCCGCATTATAACCAAAGTCTTATACTCTATAAAATAGGACCTTAGGGGTTAGATTATTAGTGTTTGCTATCACCATTAGAGTAGAGCGTTTCTCTCTTTTGACTTTGGGGTGGAGGTCACCATTTGGAGTCCTTAGTATGTGTGGCTTATTTGGGAGGCTCATTCATTTGGCAATTTGGTGAGAGACAATTTGTAAGTTAGAGTGCAGTTTAGAATAGTCAACTCCAATTCTTTAGGTTCTCTACTTGTTTGGCCTTATTAGGGTTTGAAATTTGTGGATTTGGGTTTCTAAGAGTTTAAACATTTTTTGTTAAAATCTCTATTTGTTTAATGAAATTTTCTCGTTGTGCATCGCTTGTGGACGTAAGCTTTACGCGATCCACTTAAATCTCTTGTGTTCTATTTGAGATTGTTTATTTTAGCTTTCTCCTACGAAGTTGATATTTGGTATTTTTATTAGAATTGCTTCTGCTTTTGCATAAAAGTACGACAAGTGGTATTACACTTGTTGATGCACAAAACTGGAGGGGTCTTGGAACAACGTAAATCCGACCGTGAATCTGCAAGAAATGTAAATAACACAAGATGTATCGTGGTTCACCCTAATGTTTGGGCTACGTCCACACTGATTTTGTATTTCTGAGGGAGAAAGAGCTCTGAATATGAGCGTGAGAGCTTTGAGAGGATGAGGGGACTTTGTGAGGGTGAGAAGGCCCTCCCAATTGTGAGGGTGAGGAGTCTCTTTTATAGAATAAAGGCTCCTCACTTATTACATATTTGCCCCTTCATTTATTACATAATTACATTTAAGTCCCCCGAGTATTTATACGAGGTCTAAATACGGAGGCCTAAGTATGGTATAAACAGTAGCCCCCAAGTCATCAGTCAAAAGAGTCTTTTGGATGGAGACTTGGAATTCAGTCCATGTGTGGGCCGAAGTAACTAAATGTCGTCTTGAACTGATACTTGATATGAGGCGGTGCTCAAAGTGAGATGATGCTCAACTAGAAGTAGCACATGTTTCGAGGCTGCTTGGCTTGTGGCTTATGTTGCCTTGGTTGGCTCGGCTTGTGGCGTTTGAGGGTCAGAGAGTCCATTTTATAGAATAAGGGCTTGCTCATCGATACAAAAAATGATGGGCTAGAGTTGGTGCTCGCGGCGAGGCAGTTGCTCAGCAGGCGGCGATGCTTTCTAATGAAGGTAAGGGAGTCCCTTTTATAAAATAAGGACTTGCTCCTCAATACATAAGTGATGGGTGCTTTCTAATGAAAGTGAGGGAGTCCCTTTTATAGAATAAGGGCTCGCTTCTCAATACATGAATAATGGGTGCTCTCTAATGAAAGTGAGGGAGTCATTTTCATAGAATAAGGGCTCGCTCCTCAATACATAAATAATGGGCTAAGTCTGCCAAATATTTTTTTATAAGGCCCAGTTGAGGCCCAATATATGGTACATAATGTAGTTCCCCAAGTCTTCGGTCAATAGAGTTTGTTGGCTGGAGACTTCAAATTGAATCCATGTATGGGCCGAAGTGGTGGTTGTTTGGAGGCGGTATTTGTATACCCTGCACTGAAGCTTTGTAGGTGAAGCTTTGCAAGTTGAAGCTTTGAAGCTAGAGCTCTATAAATGAAGCTTTTAAAGCTACAGCTCTGTAAATAAGGCTTTTGAAGCTAAAGCTTTGTAAATGAAGCTTCAAAGCTGGAGCTTTTGTAAATGAAGCTTTTAAAGCTAGCTCTGTAAATGAAGCTTTTGAAGCTAGAGCTCTGTAAATAAAGCTTTTTAAGCTGATTGACATGAGTGATGCTCATGAATGTTGACATGAGTGATGCTCATGAATGTTGACATGAATGATGCTCATGAATGTTTATGTATGATTGACATGAGTGATGCTCATGAATGTTTATGTATGATTGACATGAGTGATGTATGATTGACATGAGTGATGCTCATGAAATGTTTATGTATGCTTGACATGAGTGATGCTCATGTATAATTTTGGAGTACTGGACGTACTTTTGATCACCTGGTTGGTGATAATAGCGGCAGGCTGCCGAATAATTTTTTAGAATACTAGGCGTACTTTTGATCACCTAGTTGGTGATAATAGTGGCGGGCTGCCGAATACTTTTTTAGAGTACTGGGCGTACTTTTGATCACCTGGTTGGTGGTAATAGCGGCAGGTTACCGAATAATTTTTTGGGCCATAGGGCTTGGCTCTTTTGGGCATATGGGCCTTGTCCCCCATTAACATTCCAGCCCATTATTTTAGGCTTGCCATTTTTATTTTTTTATTTTTTTATTACCCTCTGATGGGGTTTATACAAAAGTCTCTGAAAGATAAGAAAAATAAATTACATCACTTTAAAGTAAGGAACCTCCTAGGTCTTCCCGTAGCTTTCTCAGAAAATAGGAACATGTATGATGAAAGTGTGGGCATCTTCTTTGGCTTTAGTAAGATCTCCTTTTTTTTTCAGCAGGTGGCCTACATCTTCTTTTCTCTTTTCTCTTTTTTCTTTTTCTTTTTTTGCTGTTTGAACACCAGCTGGTGTACTCCAACTGTAAAAAGGCCAATCAGAGTGCTTTTCTTTCTTTCTATTCTGCCTTTCTCTCTGTCTCTGTCTTTGCATGCGTCAGGCACCAAACCTACCTCGAGATCAACGCTCCCGCCTGCTTCCCTCCCCGAAAACGTTGATATCTTCCCATCGAACTTATTCGCCCGAAGTCATTGTCGTACATCTGAAAACTCGGTGAGCTCCCCACAGTCATCATTGCCCCGTCAAAGTTCCCCAGCGGGAACACTCGCGGGTCCTTCTCCCAATCCTCAACAACACCCCGAACCCTGTTGTTATCGTACGCCTTCACGTTCTTGTTCAGCTGCTCCGCGCACCACCTCGTGTTGTACGACAGCAACTCCCCGGCAATCACGTATGTCGGGATGCTTTGAATTACGTTCCCGAAGTAAAATACGTCCAGCTTTGGCTCAAGTCTGTGCCGGCAGTTCACCGCCATTCTGAACATCGTCGTTTTCAAGGACGGAAGATTCCTCGCACGCGTCACGGATCGCCATTACTGCAATCTGGTTCCTGGATTTTGGCTTGTGCTTGTTGATCATCTTCGTCTGCTATAATTTCTGATGCAGTGTTGGAAATGTGCCCTAAAACCAATCATATGATGATACTTTACGGACATTTCACATATTAAACTAATATAGTTTCATTTAAAGGGCAAAGATTATTGTTTGAAGCCATCTCATATAAATGTTATATGCTTAAATGATAAGTCCAAGTAATATGTAATTGGGAGAATGCGATCTAAAGAAGTTAGATTCATGAGACCATTATCTTCCGTATACATATCCTAAACGTTCCTGATCATAGGATTGCCAATTGGGCATTGACACTCTGTTAAGATCAGTACGTGTTATGTCTTCTTTTAGGGAGAGTGACTGGTCTCGAGTCATTGGTGTGACTGACACAAAGACAAGCATGTAGGTGCTCAATAGAGAATGAGTCCACTGAACACGATCAACAAGGAGTTCTCATACTTATGTCACATGAGAACTCATGGTTGGGATAACGCAAAGTAATCCTTTGACCTGAGGCATCATAGTTGTCTTGTGGTTAGGTCATTGATCTTTAACTATGTCAAAGTCACTTCGTCAGAGGGTGTCCACGGCATAGTTGGGGTTAAGCCACTTAGCAATGGAGGCAAGTGAATGCGCAACAAGGGATCTCTAACCTTCAAATTGTTTGAGGGAGAGTACTCTATGATATGATTAAGAATCTTTGGCCAGAGTATGAATAAGATTTAGGAAGTCGTTCCAAATCACATTCAAGGTAATCATATAAGTAAGAGAATCACATTGGATAGTAGACATGAATAAACTATCAAACCAAACAATGTGGTCAAGAGTATTGTATTAAAGAAAGACCGTATTGCATTGTAATCCTAAACTGAATAGGTTATCCACCTCTTACGATTAGCTTGGGTAACCATGACATACTGCTAGGTGTCACTCATGGTTTGTGGAACCCTAAACGTGTATAATCACTAAAGGGAGAATTGAAAGTAAGTTTCAATTCACAATCGATTTGAAAGAGTTCTAATCGCCCACTGCCTCGCTAAAAGGAACCTAATGGATCGTACATTGTGTAAGGTAGAAATTGAAGAAACAACGGAGATGAGTAAGGACAATTAAATGGTTTGATTGTTTATGGCAAGAATTAATTCATATGTTAATTAACCAAACGAATAAGTTTGTTTTAAACCTTGAGTTAGTTTTGGGCCTTAAAGCCCAAATTGGGCTTCGAATCGTTAAGCCCATTAGCTTAAGTTGTATGACAACTTAACAAACAAAATTCAAGAAGCCCAAAACAGCCCAAAGGCTTGGGAAAACCGGCCATATAGAGAGGGGTAGTGAAGTTGGCTTAATTGCAAGTTTGCCATTCCATTGTGAGGTGGTATAAAGGCAACTTTATAGCCATTTCATCCTTAGGGTTTCTTTTAGAGAAAAGATGAGAACACAAGCTCCATTTTCTCTCTAAGAGGCCGGTCACCCTAGAGGATTTTAGCTAGCAATCTTACTTCCTCTAGGTCACTCATCTCTTCTTCAAGTCCTACCTTGGTGTGGAGACTTAGAGGTTCTCAACTTTGGGAACTTGGAGAATCCTTTCAACCATCCTCATCCAAAAAATCCATAGAGCTAAGAAGCAAGAATGAAGGTCCTCTCCTTGGGTGATTAGCCTTTTCTTATGCAAAGAGGAATCAACAAAGGTATAAAGTTTCTCAACTCACTTTGTTTTGAGTTGAGTCTTGGTTCACCCTTCTACTAGGCTTTGAATTTCATGGGTAATGTTTTGTTTTTGAGTGCATACAAGCATGATTCCGCCTTTAATTTTTAATTGCATGCCATAGATGTTGCTCAAATGAATATGTTTTTCACAAAATTTCCTTCATGCAGTTCCCATGTTCCTTCTTGGGATCTCTAAACTCTTCGTCTTCCTCTGACAACAGCCACTATATTCAGAGATAGTGCCCCCTGGTGATCATGTTTATTATCTCTTTCGCCAGCTGCTCCAACTCCTCCTGCAACCGTATTCAGTTTGTTGATGGAACCCCGCGTGCCACCACTGCCCTTTAGATTGGAGGACGAAGGTGGCTCCTGCGTCGATTTCGCGGTGGGTCTCGAGGAAGGGTTTGGGGCTGGGAGGTTTCGCCATCTTTTGATGCAAGAACAGCTGAGAGAGGAAGAGGATGAGGAGATGCAGCAGCGGGTGTGCAGGTTAAGGGATGATTTAATGGGGGAAAGAGGCGGGCGTAGGTTAGTGGAGTTGTTTGGAAAGGATCGGAGTCTCAGATCTGATGGATGGCTGAGATCAGTTGGAAATCAATGCATGTTGTCTGTCTCTATGATTTACATGTAGAATTGGAGACTATTGGTCATCTGATTCAATATAACTGCATTTGAGTTTCTCTTTCTCTCTGTAGATTGAATAGGTGTGTCTCTAAGTGTGGGTGTTGGGTTTCTGTAGATTCACGGTGGTGAGATGAAAAAAATGAAAGAGAACCGACATAACTTTTCGTATCGATTCCCACAGACAGCGCCAAATGTTGATGCACAAAACCGGAGGGGTCTTGGAAAACGTAAATCCGACCGTGAATCTGCAAGAAATGTAAATAACACAAGATGTATCGTGGTTCACCCCAATGTTTGGGCTACGTCCACACTGATTTTGTATTTCTGAGGGAGAGAGAGCTCTGAATATGAGCGTGAGAGCTTTGAGAGGATGAGGGGGCTTTGTGAGGGTGAGAAGGCCCTTCTAATTATGAGGGTGAAGAGTCCCTTTTATAGAATAAGGGCTCCTCACTTATTACATATTTGCCCCTTTATTTATTACATAATTACATTTGAGTCCCCCGAGTATTTATAGTAGGTCTAAATACGGAGGCCCTAAGTATGGTATAAACACCACTATATTTGGATGAGAGAAATAAAGTTGGATTTTAGATAAAAGTTAGAATTTATAAATTGACATGCACCAATTCCCTTGTTTGGATTTATAAACATACAAATTTAGAATTTCTGCGTGGAACAAAACTTGGAACTTGGGACCTCCAATTCCCAGGTTTAAATTCCATGTAAATATGTGTCATTTCCCAATTTCTATGATTGAGAGTTTAAAAATAACAAATTCTGTATTCAATTTCATTATTCTTTTAGGTTAACCAAACAAGAAAATTCATAAATTCTAGAAAATAAAATCCCGTCACTTCAATTTCCGTCATTTTAAAATTTCATAGTAACTTAAATTTTTACATCCAAACATAGTGTAGAGTTCAAATTTCTGCTTGGGCTTTGTTCGCCAATCACTATGAAGCCTTCTATATCGTTGACGAAATTCCATACTGAAAAGTTCAACGAGACAAATGACTCTAGAAGTTTGTATGCTAAATCCCTTTCCATTCGGTTATGTTCGAGGGAACGTTTGTTCACTCTGCATGTTTCAAAAGGTGAAGCTTGATGTTTAAGACTTTTGTGGAGTGCGGTTAGCAATCGTTTGGTTTGGAAGAAATTTTAAATTTTGAAGACTTTTGGTTTTTTTTAGTCATGGTGGAGATCTGCTCTAAAGAATTTGGTGCATGTTTGTGTTTGTAATTTGGTATCACATTTTGAAGTTTTTGTTTGCTTTGGAAGTTGATGATTGGATTATTACTTATGTATTGATTAACGTGCTTATTTTTTAGGGAAATGTTATTGGCACTCCAAAAATCTCATTCTATACTCCTCACAAGTATATTTTTCTTTCAAAATATAGAAGGTTTGGAGTGTAGAATGAGATTTTTGGAGTACCAATAACAATTCCCATTTTTTATTGATGACACATTATTTGGTATACAAAATTTGGTTTAAAAACTTGGTCTCCTAGTATTACCGTATTGCTAATTTCTCGCCCATGTGAAGATCGTTGTGATTTATGGCTTAAAATTAGAGTGTTGGATAAGAATTTGTAAAATGGTGATCACGATCAAGGTATTAAATATCGATAATATCAGAAATATCGGTAGTCCAAAAACACGGAAATATTGATGGAAATATCGGGATAATATCAATATCGATAAAAATAATATGGAAACCACGGAAATTGTAAGAAAAACTTGGAAATTTTTATTGAAACTTTGTAGGATGTTTATTTAGTCAATTATCTATTAGTTTATCACAAAAAATTGGAAGGAAATGCATTGCATGATGGATTTAACATTATCAAGTTGATTATATAGCGAGCTGGCAAACATTGTGAGTGTAGAAAATATGTAGTAATTAATTAAAGAAGTTTAAACACACCATAATAATTTATATATAATGAATTAGTACAATATTTTACACTTTATACATTGCATGGTAAGATACATGAGTGACTTAGTACCACATAGAGTTCCTATGAGGTTCAAATTTTTCACTATCTTCATCATCTCTATGTGTAGAGTGAGTGTATTGTGAAGAGTAGTTATCAAATGATAAATCCCCAAAATAGTTTTGCATGTAATTGTTAACATACCACCCATATGGATCCGAGATTGGTTGACCTTGTCCATAAGCAAAATCATTTGAAGATTGAGTCTCGGATTGTTTCCATGAGTCACTCGATTCCATCCCAACAGGAATCGGATATGAAGGGTAGGGAAATGGTTGGTTATGAGTATAACCATAGTTACTACTTCCCAATCCAACAAAGTCCAAAGTTATAGATAACGAGTCATCTTCTTGACTTGACAAAATCCCCTTGCCTCTTTCTCTACAAGTATAGTCCTTCCGTATGGCACCAATTCCTGGTCCTGCCCGCATACTGCCATGGTCCTCATCCTGTGTTGCATACGTGAAGTTTGCCTCACCAGTGAAGGGGCTCATAAATCTGAAAGGTGGTTCAACATAGTTTCCATATCCACCACCACTACATCCAGCTCCACTATATCCTTCATCATTCCCACCTCCGGTGGTAAGTGAGTCTTCTCTTGATCTTGTACTAGAGCTATCATTAGTATCAGCACGATGTTGTGGTTGTGTAGGATTGGAAGAAGGTGGAATTCCAGTGTTTCTTGGTCTTGGGCGCAAAAGTTCTTCCAAAGAGTCAGCACTGCTAGATCCCACCTCCTCCGCTAATACTCTTTCTACATTTATCCCTTCATTACGTGCTTCTTCAGCAACTCTAAGAGCTGGGTTGCCTTCATCATCATCTAAATGAAGAGGTCTAATCCATTGATAAAGTTGGTTACCCTTTGTATCATCATCTTCAGCAACAATATCAAACACATCTAGTGGGTCACCACGGTCGACATGATCTATTTCTGCTTCCTTATCTCGACTTTGAAGCTTCATGTTGTAGTAGCAATAAACTAATTTTTCCAACCTACTATGAGCCAACCTATTTCTTTGCTTTGTGTGTATGAGTGCAAATGTGCTCCAATTTCTTTCACAAGCAGATGAGGAAGCTGTTTGTGATAATACTTTGATTGCTAACTTTCTCACAGTTGGTGCATCTGTCCCATACATGATCCACCATTCAGCTACAATGAAAAACAATGTTGATAAGCGTAATCACTCCAACAAATTCTATTATAAACTTATCGTGAAATATGTTTAAACTCACTAGGAGACATTTTTGTTCGAGCAACAACTGATGTTGGTTTTCCAAAAGTTCTTCTTGCATCTTTAAACCATGTTAGCTGAATTCAATAAATCGTGTTAGTTTAATCCAACAAAGTAATTATTATAATTTAAGTAACTGTGTACCTCATTTCCAAATTGGCCAACTGCTGGTGATGCAGGGTCTAATTTAGAGTATACATTATGTACAGCACGTATAAGGGTACCATCATCTCCAACATCGGGTCTGTATTGGTATCGAGGATTCAAATAATATGTTGTTCAAAGAAACACATACTCTAATAAGAGAAATAATACTTATGCAACTAAAGAAATGAATTGCAAATTATGACATAATTTATACCTGCTGCATGCAAATCGTGGTATAATGTTTTATACCATCGGTCTTCAATTATCTTTATGACCCACCTTGCACCATGTTTTCTTTCCAATTCATCATTCACTACACGCATCAACTCATATATTGCCCCCATAGTAGGATACACTTCTGTGTCAACGATCCGTAAAACTTTGTAAAGAGGTTCAAATACTTGGCACACATGTTCTGATTGAGTCCAAAAAGCATGATCAAGCACTATACTTTCCACCATACGACCTGCATTTGAGCGGCTGAAATTGTGGTTGGCCCAATCGTCACTAGTGAATAGTTGCTTCAACCCTGCTTTCTTCTTAAGTAGGCTGTCTAATGCAATATAGTTGGTGGCGAATCGAGTGGTAGCTGGACGAATAATTTCTCCTTTGCAAAATTCAAGCATCTTTGCCAACAACCAACCGTGATTGTAAATATAATTTGTGATCGTTCTAGCTCTTTTTACCACATTAGCAACATTCTCTCTCTTCCCTATTGCCTCAAACATGAGATCAATACAATGTGCTGCACATGATGTCCAAAACTCATTATGATGCTTCATTAACTTTTTTCCAGCTTTGACAAATGCAGAACCATTGTCGGTCACGACTTGGACAACATTATGCTCTCCCACCTCCATGATTACATCCCTCAATAATTTGTAAATATACTTGTAGTTCTTTATATGGTCTGAAGCATCAACAGACTTCAAAAAAAATGTCTTTCCCTTGGAGTATACCATGAAGTTTATGATAGACAATCTGGTCAGGCCAGTCCATCCGTCACACATGATTGTGTAACCATTAGTTTCCCACTTTGACCTCAACTTGTTAACATACTCGCCAATGTCTTTATACTCCATATTCAAATATTTGTTTCTTATCTCATAGGGAGTGGGAGGTTGTACTCCAACACCGGCCTGTTGACATCCCACTACTATATTTTTGAAATGATGTGATGATGCTTTCTCAGCAGGGACATTTTCATAGATAAAGAACTTGCTAATTAGACGCCCCATTCCCTCCTTCACATTACCACCAGTGAAATAACTCCAAACACTCTTTTGACGTGCTTTGGATGACTTATATAAACTTGGGGCTATTGGTGGTGTTGGTTGTGATTCTCTAAGACTGCCTCCCCGTCTCATTTGTGCACCACCACTTGTCCCGGAACCTTGTGCTCTATTAGGAATTTTATGAAGGTGTTCTCTTTCCCATGCTGACTGTTTGGAGGCACGTAATGCTTGTTTCAAACTGCGTCGTTCTTTAGGTCCCATGTCATCATCACATTCGTCCTCATCGTCATCATCATCACTGTCAACCGCTTGGCCAATGACTTCTCCTCGTAGCCCAGCTCGAATATTTTCCATTCCATGTGTTATCTTTTCCTTCTGCTGTTTTTAATTTTTTAATAATGTGCTGATGAATGCCTTCACTTCTGGGGGGACATTATCGCATCGTTGGACATTTTTTGCTGGATCTAATCCACTAAGATGGTACTTAAGTCATGTCACTCCGCCACTCTTCATTACCCGACCACAATATTTGCAATTGTGTCATGTTTGTTTCCGTCTATTGGGTCTCCATGTTCCCAAACTGGATCACGTTTAGTAACTCCACTGGACATCTTAAACGTACCTATATTTATTTTTCATGAAAATTAGACAATTATTTTTTGGCCAAAAAATATAGTAGTGATGACGGTTATATAAGAGAACCTAAATAATAAAGTTATTCTACAAAAGAATTAAATGCGAAGTAAAGAAAATGATTGTAAAAAATTTAAGTAATTATAAAAATAATATGGAATAATAAAACCTAATATTAAAGAATAATAATCCAATTTGATAAAAAAAAAAAATCCTAATATAAAACATAGTGATGAATAATAATCCAATTTGATAATACTCCAATTTAATAATAATCCAATTTAATGAATAATCCAATTTGATAATAATCCAATTTAATGAATAATAATCCAATTTGAATGAAACCACCATCCATGGTCTAAAATTGTACAAGTTATAATTGTAAAAGTTGTCTGTGCTTTGAATTATTTAGATTCTTTTCAAAAAATTCACCATTATTTTTGTCCATGGTCTGAAATTGTTAAAATAATTGTAAAAGTTGTCAGAAGTTCCTGAGTGTGTCCTGAGTCCTGACAGGAGGAACCCCACACACACACACAACGCACGCAACCACACACGCACACAACAATGCACACACACAAACATCACACACGCAGACACACAGAGACCTCTGTCTCTCTCTCTCGATCCTTCTCTATTCTCTCCATTCTCCACTCCCCCACACACACACAGAGATCTCTCGATCTCTCTTCTCCCTTCTCCCACACACACACCACGGCATTCTGCTTCTCCCTCTCCTTTCTCTCTGCATCGAGACCCACATACATGTTGGAAATGTGCCCTAAAACCAATCATATGATGATACTTTACGGACATTTCACATGTTAAACTAATGTAGTTTAAATATAAAGGGCAAAGATTATTGTTTGAGCCATCTCATATAAATGTTATATGCTTAAACGATAAGTCCAAGGAATATGTGATTGGGAGAATGCAATCTAAAGAAGTTAGATTCATGAGACCATTCTTTCGTAGACACATCCTAAACGTTCCTGATCATAGGATTGCCAATTGGGCATTGACAGTCCGTTAAGATCAGTACGTGCTGTGTCTTCTCTCAGGGAGAGTGACTAGTCTCGAGTCATTGGTGTGTGTGACATCAAGACAAGTACGTAGGTGCTCAATAGAAAATGAGTTCACTGAACACGATCAACAAAGAGTTCTCATATTCATGTCACATGAGAACTCATGGTTAGGATAATGCAAAGTAGTCCTTTGACCTGAGGCATCACAGTTGTCTTGTGGTTAAGTCCTTGATCTTTGATTATGTCAAAGTCACCCCATCCGCGGGTGTCCACGGCATCGTTGGGGTTAAGCCACTTAGCCATGGAGACAATTGAATGCGCAACAAGGGATTTCTAACCTTCAAACCGTTTGGGGGAGAATACTCTATGATATGATTGAAAATCTCTGATCAGAGTATGAATGAGATTTAGGAAGGCGTTCCAAATCACATTCAAGGTAATCATATAAGTAAACGAATCACATTGGATAGTAGACATGAATAAACTATCAAACCAAACAATGTGGTCAAGAGTATTGTATTAGAGAAAGACCGTATTGCATTTGTAATCCTAAACTGAATAGGTTCTCCACCTCTTCTGATTAGCTTGGGTAACCATGATATGCTGCTAGGTGTCACTCATGGTTTGTGGAAGCCCTAAACGTGTATAATCACTAAAGGGAGAATTGAAAGTAAGTTTCAATTCACAATCGATTTGAAATGGTTTTAATCGCCCACTGCCTCGCTAAAAGGAACCTAATGGATCGTACACCGTGTAAGGTGGACATTGAAGAAACAATGGAGATGAGTAAGAATAATTAAATGGTTTAATTATTTATGGCAAGGATTAATTAATATGTTAATTAATCAAACGAATAAGTTCGTAAAAGACCACGGGTTAGTTTTGGGCCTCAAGGCCCAATGGGCTTCGAACGTCAAGCCCATTGACTTAAGTTGTATGACAACTTAATTCACAAAGGCCCAAAAGCCCAATAAAACCCTTATGGCCGGCCATGTTAGAGAGAATGGCTTTTTGGTTCTTTAGGTCACTTATTTGAAGGGACTATATAAAGGACTTTATAGCCTAAATTCATTAAGGGTTCTTTTGGAGAAAATTGGAGAGAACATGTTTCTCCTTTTCTCTCTAAAGAGGCCGGCCCCCTTGGAGGGATTTGCTAGCAAACCAACTCCTCCAAGGTCACTCATTTCTTCTCCAATCTAACCTTGGTGTGGAAACTTAGAGGTTCTCTATTTTGGGAATTTGGAGAAACCTATTCTTCCATCCAAATCCATAGATTTAAGAAGCAAGGAATGAAGGCCCTCTCTTTGGGTGATTAGCCTTTGCTTATGCAAAGAGGAATCTACAAAGGTATAAATCTCAACTCACTTTGTTTTGAGTTGAGTCTTGGTTCACCAATCTACTAGGCTTTGAATTTCATGGTTAATGTTTTGTTTTTAAGTGCATGCAAGCATGATTCCGCCTTTTAATTGTTAATAGCATGCTATAGATGTTGCTTAAATGAACATGTTTTCACAAAATCTTCCTTCAATACACCTCTCATTTCTCTCTGCACTGAAACCCACACGCACACCAACGCACCTGCTCCGGCGAGTTTCTTCAATTTCTCTCCATTCTCCACTCCCACACACACACCACGGCCTTTTGTTCCTCCCTCTCCTTTCTCTCTGCACCAAGACCCACATACACCTCTCATTTCTCTCTGCACCGAGACCCACACGCACACCATCGCACTTGCTCCGGCGAGTTTCTTCAATTTCTCCGGTTAGGTGAGCTTCGGGTTTTTCTTTTTCTGTTCTAGATCGAAGCTTAGATGTGAAATTGAAGTTCTATCTCGTGTTTTTGCAAGGTTTTGGGGATGAAATCGGCTCGGGAATAAGCACACCCATCTCCAGCGAGGCCGTGGGTGTCGATGAACTTTCCGAACACCTCCGACCGTTTCACGGCAAACGGACATTATAAAGACATTCCCTTCGTCTTCTATTTCATTTTCATACCTAGATCGGAGTCTAGGGGGCTCTTTTACAGTCGGCCGGAGCTGTAGAAGCTCTGGCGTTCTTCTCCGATTTGCACAGTTTCAAAATTTCGCGATAATATCGATAATATCGCAATATTTTGATGAAAACCAATTGGATAACCATTAAAATATCGGTCTCGCGAAAAACCGATAATATCGGCGAAATATCGCCGATATTATCGGCATTTAAGACATAGATCACGATCAGTCGGGAGAAGCAGAGAAGCAGCGGATGAAGTTTTTGGCAACGGGCGATTGGTTAGAGGTGATAGGTGATCAGTCTGTAACGGGCAAAAAATTTTGGCGCCGTGATTCGTATTTCCTATTTCATTTTGATGCTTTATTTAGGCTAGTTGTGTCCAATTTGGATAGGGTTTCGTACCATGTAAATCTCTTGTACTTTGTTTGATATTGTATGGTTTACCCTTCACCTATAACATTGATATTTTATACTTTTATTGGAATAACTTTTGACAAACCCATTCCATTTCATTTGGGAACTATCAAGTCAAAAGTATTTTTGGAGTTGGCCTGTGAAGTTACATTGATAGTGGATTGAGTGTTGGATTTTTCTCTATGCATTTAGATTTCGAAACCCTTCCCTGATTTAATGTAATAGTTTTGAAGCCTCTTCCTCTCCTTAATAATAATATTTTTTTTAAATATAATAAAATAAAGTTATTAGTTGACCACTCTTGCCCTCCAATTTACAATTTAATTTCACATTTATCGGTTGCAATTGTTCATAATCAGCTTTACCACATACAAAATTATTAGTGGATGTGCAACTTAAAGCCCAATCTTGGTTGACGGAATTTACGAAATGGAATGAGGTTCAATCACCTTCACCAACGGTTCGTGTTCACAAGTGGAAACATCCGGAGTTTGGATGGATAAAGTGTAACTTTGATGCGGCTTGGGAGGAGAATGGTTTGTATGGGGGTATAGGAATTGTGGTTCGAAACGCCACAGGAGGTTTTATAGCTGCAATGGCTTCGCAGGAGACTGGTATCACTTCGGCTCTGCATGCAGAGGCAGTTGCTGCACGCAGTGCAGCGTTGTTTGCTCGGCATTGGCGTGAACAACTGGTGCAGGTGGAAGGCGATGCTTTAATGGTGGTTTCCGCTATACAGAGTGCGGGAACAACTTTCTTGGGTCACTTTGGTCATCTGTTTGCTGATACCAGGCGAATCTTGCAAGAATTCAAGCAATGGAAGATTTCTTTCGACCCAAGGGAGACGAATAAAGTGGCTCATCGGCTAGCAAGGTGGAGTCTAACGGTTAATCATCTCATTTCTTGGTTTGAAGAACCCCCTGATATTATATCTGATTTATTATTGGATGATAGTCTTTCTTGTTAATTTGGTGCGGGACACTCTTTTTTCCTTCGATTGGGTTGAAAGCCCCGACAAGATTTTTATCGAGGCCCATTGTTAGCACCCTATCCTTGAATTTGTACGTTTTATCTTCATTTCAATGAATATCGTACTTGCTTCAAAAAAAATAAAAAAATAAAAAATACAATCATGTCAGCGGTTGTATTTTTAATTATATTTATTCTCTAGGTGTTGTGCAATGTACCAAAACCCATAAGAGAGTCTTAAAAGTGAAACTTTCCATGGACTATTCATCACTTTATATTTTTGACATTTTGTTTTATAATATAGACACAAAAATTAACATTAAATTGTGAGTTGTCAGAGTCCAAAAAGAGCTTCATTTTGAGAGAGTCTCGTTAACATTTCTCAACCCTTGGAATAAGATGGAGGAATATTCAATTATTTGTAAAATTGGTTTTAGGATAATATAGTGATTAGGATCTCTTTGGATTAAAACTAGAACATGCCTTGGAAAACACTTCATGTATTGTCTCAAGACTTAAGCTAATCCCCAAGTCCACATTGTTATACAGAAATGAATTTATTTCTTCTGGTCTCTAGTTTGTTCTCAACCAAGAACCTACTTTCAATATGCACATTTACATAAAAATCTTGCACATTTATAGTTTCTTGCCTTACTACACAAATTTACCTACGTAAGGCATGCTTTCAAGAGTCGCTGCAGAAACTGAAAACTATATATAACAATGAGTTTAAAGTTTTAATAACATGAACCCAGTGCAACTGGTGTACTGTCTACACAAAAAGCATGTAAAATCTTTGTATAGCATGATCATAATTTTGAAACAGAAGATAAAATACCAAGTCAATTACAACATAAAACCCAAGGAAGGCAAACGTAAAAGTTTTACCTTGATAAGTTTTTACTAATCTGAGCACTCGATCTCTTGATCAAATCTATTCTCTGAAGCCTAATTTGCTCCCTGAATTTCGCTATGAACTCATCAGCCTTCTTATCCACATCTTGCCCTGCATCACCCACATTGCCTGAAACAGACACATAATTGTTTGGAGTTGTCTTTGGGATCTCCCTAATGTCTTTCCAGATCAAGTTTTCGTCAAAGCCATCATCTTCGTTTTCAGTTTCTTCATCCGATTCAATACCCACCTTGTCGAGAAACTGTTCTTTCTCTGCCTCCGAAAATTCATTGAAAGAAGCAAACTTTGACATGTTGTGGAAACTTTCAGGTCGCATTTTCTCAGCCCTGAAAGAAGTTTCATCAAACCCTTCTTTCTTTCGTACCACTTTCTCCACCAAACTTGTTTCAACTTCCTTTGAGCTTTTCTCCATTACCTTCCAAGCCCCTGCCGCGCTCTCACCAGCTCTGGTTGTTCGAATTGATTTACTCATCGATAAACCATCAACGTAGCTTCTTTGCTTGGTTTCGATCCCTGAATTCACTCTGCCGGTCACAAATTCTCCATTGCTCTTATTCATGTTGTTTGTTCCACTACTGAAACTTCTCCTCAAATCCTTCTCATATGAAACCCCATCTTTGATCAGCCTCGTTGATGATGATTTGTAAAACATTGTTGGAGGCAGCGGAGGTGGGGGAGGTGAAGATTTGTACAAGCTCTTCTTCCTCCCCAAATCCTCTGCATTCTTTGTTTGAGATTCTGATGATGACAATGCAGGTGAAGGAGAAGACTTCTTTGGAGATGAAAGTGATGGCGAAGGAGACACCTTTGGGGATGAAGAAATGGAATTTAATCTAGAAGAACGAGAACCTTGGGACCTCGAACCCCATGACTCTTGGCGGCTAAACACAGATTCCTCCATTGGAGGAGTATTATTATCAACTTCCTCCTTCACATCCAATCTTCCTGACCTCGATCTCCATGGAATTGGAGAAGGAAGCACAACACTTTCGTTCAACTTCTCCTCCAATTCTTGATGATCCAACCCTCCAAAATCTCCGCCTTTAGCCTTGTTCGATTTGCTCGAAAACCTTTTAGAACCAGACCTCCAATTTGACCTACTTAGAGAGCCAGAATCCCCACTAGATTCTTTAACAGACTCTATGGTATCCCAGTTTTCGGGAACATGTTGTTTCAAGCTCCTGACCGGCAAAAGCAGTGTTTCTTCACCGATTCGTGAAGCGGTACCTTTCTGTTCATTAAGAGCAGAGTGCTCCTGAGCCCCAACCACCACCGGCTCGTTACGATAGTACTGGCTACTCCATGTTTGGACCTTGTTGTCACCAGAACCAGGTGAGGTTTCAGTCTCGTCACCAAAAACTGACACCTGAGGAAATCTAGACACGTATGAATGAGCATTATCAAATTTTGTGTGATTGTTGTCCATGTCTGTTTTCTCATTTCTTCTGCTAAAAAGGCCATAAGAGACTGCTATGCCAACAAGAAGAAGGTACAGAAGCTCCCAGCTTCTGGTGACAACACTTTGGTTGAAGAACTCAGGAGCTTGTGACGGAAAAAGTGAAAGAATAACAAAGAAAACTACAACTAGAGCAATTTTGTAAAGAAAATGATTGTAAAACTTACTTGGGGTTTCATAGTTTTGTTGTTCTGAGACCAACTTTTGGTGTTTAGCGTAATTAGACTCGGGCTCATTCTCTGCCATTGAAGAACAGAGAGAGACAGAGAGAGTAAAAGAGACTAGCTTCAATGTTGTTTTGTGTTTAGCAGAACAATTTGGAAAGGAGAAGAAGAAGAAGAAGTAGTAGTAGTAGAAGAAAAAGGAGGAGGAGGACGAAGGTAAAGAAGACTTAGTGATGAAGGAGAAGTGAAGAGAGAGGAAAGTAGAGAGGTAGTGGAGATGAGATTTACGGGAGAGGGGTGAGAAATTTTGTCTTTTGCCTTTACCCTTTTTTTCCAATTGACATTTTTAGGCTTTTATCTACTAAATTCCCCCTAAATGTTTGCTTTCAATAACTTTTCCCCCCCCAGCATTCTCAACAATTGGTGAAGAGGGTTTTGTTCAAGTGGTGTACAACTAAGATACCTACCTAATGCAAGAATTCTTCAAGAACTAACCAGTGAAAAAGGAGTCAAGCTTAAGCCTACATTTGGCTATGGAACTATATAAATGGCTTCCCATCATTCCCTTCAAGAAAAAGATGTTTCGTAACATTCTGTGAGAACATAATACCACTTAGTCCACTCGGAATCCACAATTTTGTTGAATATATGTGAAAAGAAGCAGTCTTTGCACATTATGCCGTTGAACCTCGCATGCTAGGAAAAAGTGATAATGGTTTTCTTTTTAGATATTGCTTTTCTCAATTCTAAATTGTCGTCCTATGCTTTCAAGTTAATATTTTATGAACAAAATATAACATAAAAAACTGAAAGTGTGAACAACATTTCTTCTTTATCTGTTCCAATTTATATAGAGAGGGGCTCGAGCTAGTGACCTCTGCTAATATTGTGAAAACAAAAAAAAATCACTAAACTGATAGTAATGGCTAATTTTTCTTTTTGCAGTTCACCTTTTACATTAGGAAATTACAGAAAAACTGGGTGCACTGAATTTTTTGTTGTGTGCATGCAGCTGCTTCTTAATTTTGTATAAAGAAAAGTAAAAAAAATGTCAGAGTTCAGTCAGATAACCGTAATACTAACGTGAAGATTGAAGATAAGGTTTTGCTCAGCTGGAAGTCTCTCTTTGTACATCAAAAACTTGTTCTTCTTTTCAGCTTTTGAATAAGAATTAGACAAAGCAATGAAGTGGAAAGTATATTAGGGTTTGTTAAACTTAATATCATTAACCATTAGATATAAGAAAATGAAACAAGGGTATTTTGGGGATGAGGTAAAATGGAAGGGGCAAATAGGTTGTGTGGAATGTGGTGGGATTCTTCTTTTGGATTGCCTACGCTAGCTTTTTTGTGGGGGTAATAGGATATATACATTCAACAAAAGAAAAAGAAAAGCAAAGAAATATGCATTTATTTGCAACTTTTGGTGGGAATGCTTTTCTCATATATTTTGCTTTCAACTAGGGGTGGGCACGGGCCGGGCCGGGCCCAAATTCGGGGGAACCGGACCTACCCGTTTTAAAATGTAACGGGCCGGGCCGAGTCGGGTAAAGAGATTTTAAGTTTGAGAACCGGACCTAACCCGGCCCGTTTGAAACGGGCCGGTTCGGGACGGGTCCACGGGTCCAATTACAATTTTTTTTTTTTTTGGGTCTGACATTGGGCTCCTTTTTTTATTACCTACAACTCACATATTTACATTTACAAGAGAGGCCCATACAAACACAACAACAAAAGTATGGACCTGATAACAAAACCAAGCCCAACAGAAAAAACCCTAACAGCTTGCATCCTCCGCCGCTGCTACATACGAAAGAGTAGCGCTTTTCCAATCGGCACTCCACCTTGTAAGATTGAGTCTTGTTCTACAATCGAAAACTAAATTCAGAAGACAAAGCTTGAGCAATCAAATTTACAATGCAAACAGAAAATGAAAAAGCTTGAACAAATAAACAAATCTCAACCAAAATCAAATTGTCGGTCATATAAATTTCAGAAGTTATATACAACTCTAAATTACTGAAAGATTAGCAAATTACTGAAAGCTCAAGCTTGCCAACTTCATCTTCATATGCAGCTTACTGAAAGATTCAAAATTTATGCAACTTCATCCAATTTCCCCACCAACCCAGAAAATAAAAAATTCGAATACTCCCCATAACCTAGAAATTTCAAAAATCCTAATTCAAAAGTCCTAAATCCTGAACTAAAAAACCCTAATCGAGAAATTACCTTAATTTGAGAGAAGATGACATGATATTTCGAATCGCAGGATGATGGTGCTGTTTTCGACGGCGGTGATGGGTGGTCACATTTGGGAGAAGTGTCAGGAGACGATGGCGATGGTGGTGTTCACAAGAGGACTCGACTCGAGTGGGAGATGGGATTGAGAAACGAGAGGGAGGACTCTGGGAAAGAGAGATCAAGAGGGAAGGACGAAGGAGAGGGGACTGAGAATCGAGAGGGAGGATTCTGGGAGAGAGATCGAGAGGGAGTAGGGACGAATCTAGGAGAGAGAGATCGAGATGGAGGCTCGGGGAGGGCTCGGGAGTCTTCCAGAAAGATGTGATGTGAGCAAGATTTGAGTGTGTGTGTGTGAGAGAGAGATTTGAGTGCGTGTGTATGTGTGTGATGCGGTTCGGGCCGGGGGCCCGTCACTTTGGAAAATTGGAACCGGCCCGTCCCTTTGTTTACTTGGACCCGCCCCGCCCCGCCCCGTTTTGTACATAAAATATTATGGACCCGCCCCGTACCCGCCCCGAACCGCCAATACCCGCCCCTACCCGCGGGCCCAGGGCCCGTTTGCCCAGCCCTACTTTCAACAGCTATACTCGGTTGAAGATGTTCTTCCTAGATGCTCTTAAGGGGCACGCAGTCGGACTCAGTTGGGTAATTCTCTAATTGAATACACATCATTTATACCAGTTTGATTGAAAATGAGAAGTAATTAAAGGAAAATTACCATTTGCTAGGGTTTTCTGAGTTGATGTAGAGGTGGAAGAGTGAGATCCTAATCCCAGAAAAAAACAATTGATTCACTGGTAAACTTTCTAGATTTTGTGCATGCCACCCGTGGAGTTTGTTAAGAATATTTATTGAGAAAATGGGGCTTCTGGCCATGATTTTATTCCATAACTAGGGGACTTATCAAATCAAACTGTGTACATTGACCAAACTGTGTACATTGACCAGTAAGCATTCAGCTCGGTGTTCTAGACTGCCTAGTTACTAAATAGAGAGAGAGAGAGAGAGAGAGAGAGAGAGAGAGAGAGAGAGAGTACATATTGTCAATGACAGTTTTGCATTGATTTGAATTACATTTCACAACTGATTATATAAAAGTTGGAAGAATTATGAGACGTTTTATAATAATTTTGTTGGCCCTTTAACATATATGTGTTTGCTTAAACACATATAGATCGTTAACGACACTGCTTATGAACTACGTACTGTAATAAATGCATGCAACATTACTAACCCTAATTCCTGCTAATGTATCAGGTTATAATCAATGAATGGAAGGGACTCACTTGAAGATGAAGTCATGATGTCTGAGATATGATTAAGACCTTCCCTTCTCTTGGAAACATATTGGAACTCTTGCTCTCGATAGGACGAGCATTTACATTATGAGAGCCTTGCAACTTACCCGAGAAAGGGGGTCGAAACCCTTGTTATAAGGATGCAACTACTCCACCTATCATGGTGGCAGTTGCTATTAGTATTACAACTCCTTATAACTGTCCTCTACATCATTTTGTACAATACTTATAGTTTTCTCAATTTATATTATACATTGATCAACATGTATAAGATTCATTACTTTATATCTCCTTTTAGTCATGTTATTTCATATCTTTATTAGATGGTTTGATTCACTTCTGACATATGAGTTCTAACATTCTCCCACATGAGAATGATCAAAACATCTAAATGAAATAACTAATAAGTTAACACTAAGATAAAGGTCTCGAAATAATTCTTTCAATCATACTCAAAGAAGCATTAGTTGAACTTTAGACAGTATAATACAATTTAGAATACCATTTGTACTAAAATCACAAACTAATCGAATTCAAATGAGATCATATTTGAGAATAAAACATTTGGATCAGAGAACTCTTCATTACAAGCATTACTCACACATTGCTTGTCAAGTAAGTAATGGCATTGCAGCTGCCATTCTTTCTTTATTGCTGCAAAATTACAAACATCATCATATGTCTGATTCGTACTGAGCTTTCACAAATGTATTACATCGTCATGTAATATAATTTGTATTCATCATAAGCACAAATTCTAATCAAAACACATACTTAAAGTTGTGAAAAATTACCTTACTCCCACATTCAAACATGATCAATGGTTGTTTGCAGTCCCATGTTTGGCATATGCCTTTGAAATGCAGTTACATGTAATGCCTTGGTTAATGGATCTGCAACCATGTTAAATGTACTAATATGCTCCAAATCAACAATTCCATTTCTTATTTCATCTTGGAGCTTTAAATATTTGATGTCCATGAGCCTCGAAGCCTTAGACCTTCTGTTGTTCTTAGCAAAGAACATAGCTGAGGTGTTATCATAGTAAATCTTGATTGGTTCTTTAATGCTTTTAACTATCTTCATATCACATATCAAAATTTTCAGCCATACACCATGCCTCATTGCTTCAAAACACCTATATATTCTGACTCCATTGTAGAAACAACCTTTGTGGTTAGCTTTTTGCTTTTCCATGAAACTGCACCTCTAGCCATTATGAAAATATACCCATTTGTGGACATTCTATCATCATGCAGCCTCCCAAATCAGCATCACTATAACAAACAACTTCTAAGTTTTGGACTCGATGATAGCTTAATACATAGCTTTGTGTCTTCTTTAAATACCTCAGTACCTTTTTACCTTCATTCCAGTGTGCAATACCAGGATTTGATTGAAACCTTCCTAGTACACTTAAAGCAAAAGCTAAATCAGGTCCGGTGCATACTTGTGCATACATTACACTACCAACTAGATATGCATATGGCTTGTCCTTCATAGCTTGAATGTCATGTTCAGTTATAGGGCACTATGAAAGAGAGAACTTATCTCCTTTACCAATGGGAATATCACCGTTATTGCAAGTTTCCATATTGAATCTCTTCAAGACTCTGTAACTTTTTTGAGATAGCCCCAAGGTTTTATGTTGCTAGTTTCTCATAATCTCAATACCCAAAACATAATAAGCCTCTCCCCAAGTTCCATATTAAATGTCATGTTCATGTCAAAGCTGTTAAAGAGCATTTGCTTGGTTTCATTGAGCAGCTGCATATGTGAACTTACAAACATTATGTCATCCACATATAAAAGCATGAAAATGAATTAAGACTTTTTTTGCTTCATGTAGATACAATGATCAATTTTGTTTTCCACAAAACCAAAAGACTGCACAACTTAATTAAAATGCTTATACCACTACCTAGAAGCCTATTTTAAACCAGAAATAGACTTGTTTAGCTTGTGTGCCAGATGTTCTTTCCCCCTTTCAACAAATCATGGGGGTTGTACCATGTAAATGTCCTTATCGAGACTGCCATTAAGAAAGGCAGTCTTGGCATTCATTTGGTGAAGCTCCAAGTCAAAGTGAGATGTGAGTGTCATGATGACTCTAAAGGAGTATTTTATAGAAACTGGAGAGAATGTCTCTGTGTAATCCAACCCTTCCTTCTATGTAAAACCTTTAGCTACGAGCCGGGCTTTAAGCCTTTCAATCTTCCCTTGAGCATCCCTTTTTTATTTAAATACCCATTTGCATCCAATTGCCTTCTTAGTGTTTGAACCATCAACCAAAGTCCAAACATTATTACTTGCCATAGAAGCAAGTTCTTCAATCATTACAGCCTACCACAAATCACTTTTAGTACTATCCACTGCCTGTTTGTAAGTTACTGGATCATCTTCATCACCAAGGTCATACTCAACCTCTTGTAGATAACATAAGTAATCATTTGGTCTAGCAGGCTTCTTATTTCTCATTGATTTCCTCAACGAAGGTGCAAAAGACAGTATAAGTGATTCTGGTACTTCTGTAATTACTGCAGATGAGTACATTGGATCATTAAAAGCCATTGTATCTTGATTTTAAGGTGTTGTATCTGTTGCAACAGGTTCAAAGATATCTGGTGAAGTCACAAATGGAAATGGTGTCTCCGAACCAGATAAATATAATGGAATTGTAATAATGTTGGTCATTGCAGGATCTTGAGATAGAGGTAGAGGTTCTGCATGCTCTTCAAATACATATGACTGCCTAGAATGTGCTTGTGATAACCAAAGTCTTTAATAAACTTTGCATTGTGACTTTCAACTATCCTTGTATGTGCACTAGGACAATAAAATTTAAACCCCTTGGATTTTTCTGCATAACCAACAAAGTAGCAGCTAGTAGTCTTCATATCCAATTTTCTTTCATTTGGATTATATGGCCTAGCTTCACATCTACAATCCCAATTATGAAAATGATTGAAGCTAGGTTTTCGACTTGTCCATGTCTCAAAAGGAGTGGTTTGCATTGCTTTGGTGGGAACCAGGAGTGGTGTATTGAGCAACAATGCCCTCTTATTCAAGATACAATGCAAATGGACCTTTGTGTTGACCACTTTCAATGTATCTGCCAAAATATTCACCTCCCCTATCTGATCTCACTACCTTAATATGCTTATTCAATTGTTTTTCGACTTCAAGTTTGAAATTTTTAAAACAATTTAACACTTGAGACTTTTCTGAGATTAAAAATAGAAGTGTATCGAGAAAAATCATCAATAAAGAGAATAAAATAGGAATTTCCACATAGTGTTCTTGTTGGAAATGGTTCACATACATCAGTGTGAATGATTTGTAGCAGATCATCACTTTTTTTGGCACTTGTTTTCTTAACTGAATTGGTTGGTTTTCCTTTAAAACAGTCAATGCAATTCTCAATCTCATTAAGTTCGAACTATGGCAACACACCATCTTTTATCAGTTTTAACATTCGATCTTTTGAGATGTGTCCGAGTCTTTTGTGCCAAAGCACTAAAGAACTATCAATAATATGCATTCTCTTTGAAGTAGCATGTTCTATATTAAAACATTCTTGAATGTGGGTGCACTTAATTTGCCATAAGTCACCATTGAGAAAACCATAACCAAGCAATCTGTCATACTGATTGTGAATGAAAAAAATGAATTTGGTCTTTATCCCCCAATATAAGAAAAGTAATAATTTACAAACTGAGTCACTGTAAATAGATTCTTTCTCATCGAAGGTACATATAGTACATTATTCAAAATTAAAACAAAATCAGAAGACAACTTTAACATAACAATGCCAACAGATTCAACTACCACTTTACTGCCATTTCCAACATAAACATTGTAGATGTTCCTATTTGTCTCCCTTATGCTTTGAAATTCCTGCAAACAGTTTGTAATGTGAACAAAACTTCCAGTGTCAAACCACCAAAAATTGGAAGGAATAAACACCACATTTGACTCAACAGTAACAAAAAAATCAATGACTTTGTTTCCTTTCCTTATGAGCTAAGCTTTAAATGCAGGGCAATCCTTCCTGAAGTGTTCAATGGAATGATATTGATGACATTTCTTGAAATGAAATTTATTAAGTTTGAGACCAGCAGTGGAAGGACCATCATTTTTGACAGAAACATTGAAAGGTTTGAAAGGTTTCTTGGGAGGAAAGATAGAATTCGGTTTCTGTGGAGTCTGCTTAATCCCTTTGTAATTGGGATTCTTGTAGTTTGTTATCATCTTTCCTTTACCCTTCACATGAACAAGATTGACAACTTCAGTTTTGACTTTCTTCTGCCTTTCTTCTTCTTAACAACAAATCACAATTAGCTCATTAAGGGTCCAAGATTCTTTCTGAGTGTTGTAGCTAATTTTGATGTGTTCATAGTTATTTGACAGTGAGTACAATGCCAAATTGACCAAAAATTGATCAATAATGCCAATATCCATGGCATTAAGCTTGTTGAAGAGATTAACAAGCTTAAGTAAATGCTCCCTCACACTACCAACACCATCATGTCTGGTATTAATTAACTCAAAAAGATATACACTAGTTTCAGCTTTGTCTTATCTCTTATATTTTTCTTCAATCTTCGCCATGTATTCATTGGCAAGATCACTGACTGAAATCCCTCCCCTTATGTGATCTTCCATGGCATTTTTCATAATGAGCAAGGACATTTGATTAGCCCTTTCCGATTCGGCAAATCTATCCCTTTGTAGTGAAGTACTGTCATTTGTGAATGTTGATGGCTGAGGTAACTTAAAGGCAATGTCGAACTCAAGCATTCCCAAATGCATTTCAACTTTATGTTTCCAAGCTTTAAAGTTTGTTCCATTCAGTTTCTGAATGCTGATCAGGTTCAACATATTGAAATCTACATAATGTGTACATAATGATTTGTAAATTCATATGGAATGGCATGAAGTCATGCTTAAACTCATAGAATTAGTATCACCTTTAGGCAAGAAACTGTCTATAATCAAAATATATGAATCACAAATCTGTATAAACATTTACAAAATACAATAATCAATGTAAACTGCATGCCTTTGGGCAAAATTGTATACATGAACTATCATCTTTTATAACTAACTATACTTGTAGTGTATGCAAAAGACATTAACATGGTTCCATAGAACCTGATCTGAATTTTCAATATGTATCTCACTCTTGAAATTAAATGTCTGATATAATAGAACCATGATTAAGGAATGTAAATCACTTTGGTGACTCATTCATACAAATTGAGACAATTCGAATAAGATGTGATGCAAGATAAGTCAATTTATAAATCTAAGTAAATTTGCTGCATAATAAGTCAATTTATAAATCTAAGTAAAACTTATATATACTTTTATAGCAAGTGCTTGCAATCAGAAAACACTAAATCATTGCCTTTAGGCAAGGAATAAAATATCTGATATAAAGAACAGTGGAAGCATTTGTTAATGAAGAATAAATACTTAAACAACATGTCCAAATTATACAGTTTTCTCATTCGAGTTCATGGCAAATGTTGGTGGCTCTGATACCACATGTTGGCCCTTTAATATATATATATGTTTGCTTAAACACATAGAGATCATTAACAACAATACTTATGAACTACGTACTATAATAAATGCATGCATCATTACTAACCCTAATTCCTGCTAATGTATCAGGTTATAATTAATGAATGGAAGGGACTCACTTGAAGATGAAGCCATGATGTCTGAGATATGATTAAGACCTTCCTTTCCCTTAGAAACATATTGGAACTCTTGCTCTCGATAGGACGAGCATTTACATTATAAGAACCTTGTAACTTACCCGAGAAAGGGGGTTTTGTTATAAGGATGCAACTACTCCACCTATCATGGTGGCAGTTGCTATCATTTTTGCAACTCTTTATAACTGTCCTCTTCATCATTTTGTACAGTACTTATAGTTTTCTCATTATATATTATACATTGATCAACATGTATAAGATTCATTACTTTATATCTCCTTTTAGTCATGTTATTTCATATCTTTATTAGATGGTTTGATTCACTTCTCACTTATGAGTTCTAACCAATTTTGTTTTCAGTTTTTGTTAAATAAAAATTAAAAAAAAATTAAAATCTAATTTTTTAAGCTTTATCAAATAATACCATTCTTGCCTCAGAAATTGCTCATTGCATAGGTCGTCGGCATGGATAGAATTTTCAATGTGACCGAAACACGGGATGATATACCATGTGTCATTATACAAATGGTGGAATATGTGTGTTAAAAAGTTAATAAATTAAAAAAAAATCCACTACTTATATAAAAACACATGGTATACTATCCGTGTTCTGGTCACAATGAAAAATTTCTCGTCAGCGTGGGAAAAAAGGCTATATGGCTCTAAAATTTGATATGTCGAAGAATTATGATAGAATTAAGTGGAGGTATCTGCAAACAGTTCTCCTTAAGTTGGGTTTTTCCACCTCTTGGGTTGAGCTTTTGATGACATATGTATCAATGGTATCTTATGTGCTGAGATTTGATGATGTGAGGAAAAGTTTGTCCCACATCGGTGAGGGACATGCCTTGCTATGGGCTTATATAGTCTTGGGCTACTCCCCATATGGCCAATTGGTTTAATGGTGGAACCCCAATTTCATCATGGTATCAGAGTAGGTTATCCCTCGTGTGAAAGTACAAGGGCCACATGTGCTCACGCGTCACCCAGTTTTTGTCCATGTGTAGGCTTGAAAATCGGCCTCATGTGTGGGGGCGTGTCGAGATTTGATGATGTGAAGAAAAGTTTGTCCCACATCGATGAGGGACATGCCTTGCTATAAGCTTATCTGGTCTTGGGTTACTCCCCATATGGCCAATTGGTTTTATGGTGGAACCCCAATTTCATCACTATGCCTTCTTTATCAACGGCTCTCCTAAAGGCTACCTCTTTCTGTCCCATAGGCTTAGACAAGGCGATCCACTCTCGCCTTACTTGTTCTTATTATATGTCGAAGGCCTCTTGTCATTGATCTCCAAGAAGGAACAAGACGTCGATATCCATGGCATTTCTATCTACCACAATGCTCCCCCCATTTCCTATCTATTATTCGCAGACGATAGCCTTCGTTATGCCACAGCCTCCAAGGATGAGTGCACAAAGATAAAAAAGTTTGAAGAATTATGAGCTTGCTTCTGGGCAAGGGCGTGGCACGGGTCGATAAACATTATCGTTATCTTGGCCTTCCAACCATTGTGGAAAGTAACAAATGGGTCTGCTTTAATCATATTAAAGAACGCTTGTGGAAGCGTCTTCAAGGCTGGAAGGGTAATCTCCTCAACACAGTGGGAAAAGAGCTCTTAATCAAGGTTGTTGCCTAGTTAATCCCTCTTTATACTATGAATTGTTTCCTCCTTCCAAAGTTTTACTGTGACGATTTGAACTGGCTTGTGGCAAAATTTTGGTGGAGCGGCAATGGGGATAAGAAGATCCACTAGATGGCATGGGAAAGATTGTGCCTCCCAAAGTGTGAAGGTGGCCTTGGTTTCAAAAATTTATATGCTTTCAACCTTAGCTTATTGGCAAAACAAGACTGGAAGTTTTTGGTCGAACCTTCATCTTTGGTGGCACGCGTTCTAAAAGCTAAATACTACCCTACTTGTTCATTCTTGGAGACGGTGGTTAAGAATGAGGCATCATTTTGTTGGAAAAGTATTAGCAGAGCTAGAATGGCAATTAATCTGGGCTCATGATGGTCAATCGGTAGGGGAGATGAAGTGAGAATTTGGGAAGATAGATGGTTCCCAATTCCCTCTCGATTCCATATTTTTTCCCTAAAACTGCCTCACTGTGACTTAGTTTTTCTTGAAGAAATTACTGAGTCTAAGAATTGGAACATTCCTCTCCTGAGCCATCTCTTCTCGGATGTGGAGGTTCAAAGTATTATGTCCCTTTCTTTAAGCTTCCACTTGCCAAATGACAAATTCATATGGTATTATGACAGGAAAGGTATCTTCTTAGTCAAGTGCATATCATGTCGCCTGGGACTTGATTCAATCTCGAAGAGAGGTTGCTTCATCCGCATCTGCTAATTTTTTTTCGATGAGGCTTGGAAAAAATTATGGGCTGCTAAGGTGCCTCCTAAGGTTAAGATTCGGGATTGGAGGATTGGATTGGATATCATCCCGACATGTATCAATCTCTATAGAAAGAGGATCCAAACGGATATGGTATGTGTTTTCTATGTAGCGTATGGCGAATCCACGAACCATCTTATGTGGGACTGTGTTTTTTCAAAATGTATGTGGCTTGCTTCCTCGCTCAGATATCCCCCAAGTACTTCACGATCTTCCTTTGTTTTACATTGCTTAGCTCTCTAGGATGGCAAACTTAATCAATCAAATTTTGAGATTTGTTTAATGGTCATATAGGCTATTTGGAATGCAAGGAACGACTGTCTCTGGAGCGATGCAGTGACTCCATCTGATCTTGTCACTACCCGATGCCTTTGTTGGTGGCAGGAATTTAACAGAGTGGCTTTTACCCCCACCCAAAGAACTAAGACTCTTATATAGTTGCATTTTCGTTGGTCTCGTCCTTCCTCTTCCTTCTTCAAGGTTAATGTGGATGGTGCATGGAATGAACAACTCAAATAGGGGGGAGTTGGGATTATTATCAAACTGCTGCTAAAAAGTTTGATCACATATTTTCTCCTTTTCAGGCTGAGGCATTGGTTGCTAGAGATGGCCTCTTGCTAGTGACACAAAAAGGTCTGCAAAATTTTATTTTAGAATCTGATTCGCTCTAGATTGTTGCGGCGCTTAAAAACCCATCCATTGATATGTCTGTTATCAGACATATTATTGAGGATTCGGAAGCGCTGATTGCTTTAGTCACTGAAGCTTCCTCTTCCCATGTTCGTCGTCAAGCAATTGGTATTGGCCATCTGCTAGCTCGCACTGGTCTTCTTTCAGGAACCAACTGTAATTGGGAGAGGGTCCCTTCAGATCTTATCTCTGATTTATTATTTGAACAAGCAGTGTTGTAATGGATTTTGTAATCCCTTTGATACTATCTTGATGAGGCTATCGATCTTTTCTCAAAAAAACAAAAAACAAAAAAACAAAAAAACAAAAAAAAAGGGCCTTGAGTTTTCACTTTGATGTTTAGCTTTCATTTTTTTTTTAAACTGCACTGAAAGTAGTAAGGAACAAGATTTCAATTTAAAACAAGTAAAAACCAATAATGAAATGATTATCAAACGGTCATTTGGGGGAAAAATTGTGAAAAATACTAAATAGAAACGAAAGGTTTTGAGGTGGGAAAATGCTTAAGATGATCCAATAATTAAAAAAAATTACTCAAGATGATGTTCATTTTGCCAAGATTTCAGAGAGACAAATGAGTGACTAACTGCTAATCATACCGGTATCATTTTTCAATGTGGGTTGCTTTTAAGTTATATTTATATTTGTCAAAATTTCAATGTAGAATTTTTGTATTCCTCAACACATTTTGTTTTATCTAACAGTAAAAAAAATTATGTCAAAAGTAAAGATTATCTTATTACAATGTCATGAATATATATGTAGTACACACCAATCAAGGATGTCAGTGGTGCTTATTATTATTATTATTATTATTATTATTTAAATACATAATAAAATTACAAAGAAGGTCTTGACTGTTGTTTAAACCATACATGACACACCTCGATCCGGAATGTCCACTAGGACCCCGAATCGAGTCGTGTTGGCCGACACCTGGAAGGTGACGAAGCCATAAAGTGTGATAATGTATAAAATGTGAATAAATTAATTCTAAAAGTATCTAAGTACACAAGTGCGCAATGAGCGAGTTTGAACCCATTTCACGTGTGATACAGAGCATAAGACAAGTACAGTGAGCAAAAATAATAATTATACCATCATAGGAGCCACCATACTGGGAGTGCCACAAGTGTGAGTGGAGCAAAGATAGAAAGTGTGAGTGGTCAAAACAAAGATTTTCAAAGGTAGTAGCCCATCGTCGTAAAACCTGTATAGTTTCCAGAAAATCATACTACGTAGAAGTATGAGGTCAAAAATATACTAACAGTAAACCCTGAAGTATAATACTACTTAGCAACTCATTAGCAATATAAATAATCATGTGCTTAATAAACCATCTTAGCACGCAAGCCGAAGTCACCTATAGTGAACTGTACTACTTATTCATATCTCATCACATATCTCATCAATCATGGCCAGCATCATGGACCTTGTGCTAGATAGATGTGGAAATATACATATAAGGCATAGAGAATCCACTTCCCTGGGCGATGTGGGATGTTACATATAAAACCCGTATAAATAAAATAATGTAGCTAGAAAAATATTTATACAAACCAAATCAAAGCCTAAAATGAAAATGGACCTCGCCAAACATTCATTGTCTCGTGAATTTCGAGAATGGGTTTGAACCATGCTCACAGTAATTGTTGCCAAAGATGAGCGGTCCTGCCCACTGGCTGAGTGAATCTAATAATTAAACCATCGATATGAAAGTGATGCACGCACCCTCCAATTTGACCTATCATGAAATCTTCACTAATTGAGCGAAAAAATTTTGTCGAGAAGGTTAAAGGAACACTCAAGAATTTGAGAGTCAAAACAAGTTCATAAAATCTAGAGTACAAGATATTTGGACTAATTGTACAATTTCAATGTCTAAGTGGTCCTCCTGGACAGTTTGTCCCCATCCAAAATGATATAGGAAATAGGTCGGTGACTCTAAATCAACTCAATTACCTTTAATACCAAGAGGTGAAACTAAGGGTATAAACATAACAGGGGCAGACTAGAATATTAAAGGGTCAAATAAACAAAGAATTATGCTGAAATACTAAACAACTTTGTTGTCGTCTTAGGCCAAAAGTAACAAGGTCAATTTAAGAATGAGCTAACAAGGTTCTTGATGATCGGATGGTAACCTCACAAAGGTATTAAACTACCGGGGACCAAAAGTAATTTTCCCAAAATGTTCTTCCGTCGAGTGTTAATATTTTAGCACCACATTGTCACATGAAATATTTCTAGAGTCTTAACAAAAGTAGATTTCGCAAGAATTCTATTAGGTAATATTCTAACAATACTACCAAGAAATTAAAACTAGCTGAGATTTCCAATCTCAAAAGGATCAATTCTAACAACAGAAGAATGATGATGGAATTGGTAAAATATCCGGTGATACTCGGTTATCAATACACTAACTTAGGCCATCAACTTGCCTGAAATTTACACATTTCTTCCACAAGGAATAACTTTGTTTTAATTCTAAGAACATTCGCCAAAATGATTTTCTAAAATGTCGTCAAGACCACAAAACTGCTCAAAATTGAAGAAAAGCTAACATACTTTAATTCTAAGAACATTCGCCAAAATGATTTTCTAAAATGTCATCAAGACCACAAAACTGCTCAAAATTGAAGAAAAGCTAACATACTTTTCCATATTCAACAAGGTGGCAAGATTTGAACATTAGACACCAAAAATCAAGAATGCTCACATCACGCGTGTGATGAACACAATATTGCCCAACTTATGCTCTGATACCAAACTGACACACCCCGACCCGGAATGTCCACTAGGACCCCGAATCGAGTCGTGTTGGCCGACACCTGGAAGGTGACGAAACCATAAAGTGTGATAATGTATAAAATGTGAATAAATTAATTCTAAAAGTATCTAAGTACACAAATGTGCAGTAAGCAGGTCTGAACCCATTTTACGCATGATACAGAGTATAAGACAAGTACAGTGAGCAAAGATAATAATTATACCATCATAAGGAGCCACCAGAACTGGGAGTGCTACAAGTCCTTGTCAATACGGAACCTTGCTACTAGAACCAGAGGGGTGCAAGGATAGAAAGTGTGAGTGGTCAAAACAAAGATTTTCAAAGTCATTTCCATTATCAAAGGTAGTAGCCCCTCATTGTAAAACCTGTATAGTTTCCAGCAAATCATACTACATAGAAGTATTAAGTCAAAAATATACTAACGGTAAGTATGATACTACTTAGCAACTCATTAGCAATATAAATAATCATGTGCTTAATAAACCATATTAGCACGCAAGCTGGAGTCACCTATAGTGAACTGTACTGCTCATTCATATCTCATCAATCATGGCTAGCATTATATACTCACCTGAACTTACCTTAGCCTCCGCATTGGTGTGCAACAATGTGCAAGGTTGTACTAAATCACATACTAAAATGTAAACTAATTATGGCATGGTATTTATAAAACATAAAACCACAATTTCTCATTTCCTTGCACGTTGATTTATAACCAACATTTATTCACCCAAAACATAGGGTTAAATCTCATGTTTTTCACCAGATTCCTTCACATTGCTCATTTTCCCAAACAAAGCTTTTGTCTTGATTATTTAATCTCACTTATTGTATGGTTGCATCTAACGTCTCGTTAGACTACCTACATACCCTGAACAGGGATCAAGCCATTTGTAGTTCACAATAATTAATTATAGGTAACATGCATAAATCACTTTAGAAGCGTTTGTGGAACTATCAACTATATGCCTATAATAAAAGGAAAAGACCCACTCACCTAGAGTCCACGCTATGATTCTTTAGCACGCGCATTGAGGCGTCCTGAATGATTGGCGCTTAGAATAATTATTGAATCACATCTCAGAACACTTATCAATAGAATACGTAATTCACATAAAATATATCCTTAAGGACATTCTAAAATAGTTTGAGACTCATTAACCATCAGTCAACCGTCGATCATAGATCGACGGTAGGGTCTACAACCTTGTATAACTTGATTAAGAATATCCGCATATCAGATTTCCAATCCACAACTTCCAAAATACACATTATGCTTCTAGAATAACATATTAAAATTTTATTACGATCCAACGGTTGGATCTCCGCCAATTTCTAAAACCAAGTGGCGGTTAACATTCTATTTTATGGACTTATAAATCTAACTCGGGAAGATCCATACGTCAGATTCCTAATCCGTAATTCCTACATCCTTCAAATATTACGTAATACAATGTAACAAAGTTTGGTGACGATCCAATGGTTGGATCGTTGATTACTATGCTAATGAAGTGGTGGACCTTAATGGAATTCGCAGATTTCCGGGCAATATTTAGAACTCCATATCTCACTTGTTTCTTAACCAAATTCAACCCATAATATACCAAATCGAAGCTAGAGAAATGTATAACAAATTATACCAGCTTGGAGTCCAAATGGTGGCTGGAAGTGTTAGGAAAATGGTCTGAAAGACGGCTGTCCACGGGAAAACTGGTAACTCGCCGGAATTTTTGGGCAACCTTTCAACATCCATAACTTTGTCAATACTCCATGAAATCAAGTGATTCAAAACCGGAAATTTTAGTTTTTGACGAGAGGAGGAGATTGATACCTTTCTCGAGGCTAACACGTAGTTGTTTGGCCAGAAAATGCCTCGGAAGTGGCGGAGGTCGCTGGAAACTGGGCAAACTTTAAATCGCTATAACTTTCCTATTTTTCAACCAAATCACACAATCCAAACATGAAAATTTATCTAATCGATGAGAAGAATCAATCTATACCTGTGACTAAGACCAATTTGACCTGGAAAAGCTTCAATTCTACTAAAACCGTATGAAACCCTTGAATTTGGGTGTTCGATCCGATTCCAAAACAACTCCGCCGCCCCCAAACTTGTTTGGGCTTTATTATAGGCCTCAAGATGATGCTATGGGTGGTGGTGATGGATGTGGTTAACTTCGGAATTGTGTGGTTCGAACCCAAAACCGCCGCACCCCACCGTGTGGGTTTCGTGAAATCAATGTCAAATCCCTTGATTTTTGAGGTGAAATAGGAAGAATTATCGAATGGCCTCGAGCTAAGGATCATTTTGACACCAACCTCGCTATCTATGGTGGTCGGAATCGAGAGATGGAACCGGGTCGGGTCACGAGTCATGGTGAACCCAGTCGGTTCCCTCTTCTTCTTTTTCTCTCCTTTCTCTCCTCCTGCATTGGTCCACCCTTCTCTCTCTTCTCCTCATTGCTCCACTTATATCTTATCTCTCTTCTTGCCTTTCCATCACAACCATCCATATCCTTGTCTTTAAATCTGGGTCACTTACGTGGCACACCAGATTTCATTTAAAAAATTTAGAGTTTTCTAATAATAACCAAATTATTAATATGCCCCAAACTTCAAACGTTAATATCTCCCTCGCTATAGCTCCAAATCACGTCCTGTTTGGGTCCATGCATCCGTAGCGACGAGTACTACGAGGATATGCTAAAAGAATAAATCATACGTTTCTCTAGCCGATGATCAACGAGAGTCAAAGTCCTTGCCTCTAGGGCATTTTCATGAATTCACGCTTTTAAAGTTAATAAAAACGTAAAATTTGGAACGGGCTGTTACAATACACATCAAATTGAATGCATTTGATTCCTCATATGCTTTGGAATGTCCAAGATTTAAAATTTGTGTTTGTGCATTATACCTTTTTAACCTAAAACAATTAAATAGGACAATCTTAAGGAAAGTTAGCATGTAAATAATGCTATCTTATTTTTCTACACTCATGCCATACTTTAGTTTAGGTTATGCAAGCTCTTCTATTCAAAGGATAAGCAAACGATGAGGGCAGTTAATTTACTCAACCACTATGAATTTACTCACTCCTATCACTAGAGTTATAATCCTTAATTAGTTAAGATATAACGTCAATGGAGCGCATTACAATCTTTTTTTATTTTTTTTTTGTTTTTATTTTTATTGAGAACTTGATAATTCATTACCAGGACCGAAGTCGAGAGGGAACAAACGAAAGCCTATAGTAGACTAACAAGAAACGACATAAACTCGAGAAAATAAGGGAAGAGGATAGACACAGAGTGCCCAGGCCAGAGTAGACCCAGCAGTTTCTGACACGACACGATGACACGACACGAAAATAACAGGTTTCGGGTCGACACGAAAATAACAGGTTTCGTGTCAACACGATAACTTATCGGGTCATTATCGGGTGACCCGTTAAGAACCCGTTAATAACGGGTTATTAACGGGTATACACGCGGGTAACATGTGGGTAACCTGTTTCGACCCGTTAAGAAAAAAATTATTTTGATAATTTTAAAGTTTAATTACTGAAAGATTTATTATAAAATACAATAGTCATATATTCTATATTAAATATATAGTTTTGTATTATTATTCTATATAAGTTTAAAAAAAAAAAGTTTTAGTCATTATTTATTTTTATTATGAAAGTTCCTTATTATCATTACTAGGATAAATTTTACTTAACATGTTGTTGTCCAAAATTAAAATAAACTAATATAGTATTTGTATATGTAAGAACTAAGAAGACATACATACAAGTATGACAAATGTGAAAGAATATATAAACACTCGTGATTCATCATTATTCCTCTACGAGTAAATAATGGTTACACTTGCATTATGATTTAGATTTTTAAATCCTCCAAACCTTCATGAATAATGTTTTTTATTTGAGGGAAAAATTAATAAAATTAATAATAATTATTGTAGAAGTGTAAAAAGTGTAAAAAAAAAAATATACAGTCACTCATAGTGACAAACTTTACAACTTTCATGAAGGGGTCAGCTTCGAAATCCAACATTATAATTCATAAACCTTAAATTTATATTTAACCGTCGATTATCCTTTACGCTTTATTCTTCTTACTGAATTTCATTTTTTAAATTTTCTTTTTTGAAAACTTGATCATCTTGCGAATGTAAGAAGATGAACGGTTCAGATCTTTGATATCATATTTCGATATTTACGGTTAACTGAAATGAGTCAATGTCATATAGTTTGTAGAAACTTTATAAACATCAAGCAATATTTTCACTAACCGTAAAACTATGAATATAATATCAACGATCCAAACCGTTCATATTTCTGCATCCTTTAATAGATCAAGTTTTCAAAAAAGAAAATCTTAAAAAAAAAACAAAATTTGATGAGAATAATGAAGCGTAAATGTAAACAACAATCAACGGTTAAATTTTGATCTATGATTTATATGATTATAGTGGCGAATTTCGAAGTTAAGCTCTTCATGAAAGTTGTAAAACTTGTCATTACGAGCATTTATATATTTTTTTTTCTATATTTTTTTTACACTTCTACATTAATTAAAAAACTATTAAAGACTTTAGGTATGTGAAAATATACTTAAAAGAAAAATGCGTTTTTATGTTTTGGATGTGACAATATGGTATGTATATACTTATTTAGTATTATGTTTTTCATTTGATTATTTATTGGTTTAAAATATATTTTCCTTAACGGGTAACGGGTCAGGTCATATTACCTATTAATATTATCGGGTCAATTTCGGGTCGAGTCATTTTACCCGTTTATTTTAACAGGTGTTACACGACACGACCCATTAAGATATCGGGTATGACACGAAAACGATACGAACACGAAAAACACGACACAAATGTCAGGTCTAGACCAGAGTCATCACCTTACAGACTCCAAAGCAAACAAATAATCTGTTAGGTACTTAAAAAAGAGCAAAATAAATGACTTCAAATGCTTTGATTTTATAATTCTTGCGCAAATGAGTAGATTGATTTGGATTGGCATGGAAGGAATTAATTCCTCCATTGTTATTAGTTTATTATTTACTAGTTAAACCAATGTTGTTCTCCTTTATTTTTTTTCCCCTGAAATATCTTTAAAATTAAACGCCAAAAAGAGAAGTCATCTAAATTACTTTATGTATTTTCAACAAGGTTGGAGCAACATTAAAAAACAATTTGGGCCATATCAGCATATAGAAATTTAACATGTTATTGCTATTCGAGGATTAATACAATAAAAAAAAACTCATTTTTTGCTATGCTACATGAGTGTTTTTTTTTTTTTTTTTTTTTTTTTTTTTTTTTTTTTAATAAAACAAATAAAACAACTAACAATACGAGCCAACTAGCCATAAAAGATTACGCTTCATCATCTTTTTATCACTATTTTCCATGTTAAACATAACTGGTTCATCCTCTGCAAACATGGCACCAAGTGTTCCAAACCCACCTCTCAATCCCTTCTTGCCTTGCACTTGCTCACCATGCTTGCTCCCTTGTTCCTATCCTGCACTCAAGGCTCATAAAAATTCCGCCGTGACGTAGCTGAGTCATACTTTTTAGTCCAAACTCTCGGCTACGACTCCACAGATTTTCTACAGGAGGTTTGATCCCCACGAGATAAAATGTATATGTCAGTAACATAATAGCTTTCAATCTTCTACCTAGAGTGAGCATCGCATTGAAAAATGTATCCAAAAATAAATTATTACTTTTTCACAAATATAACACTTTAATCCATGAGTCAAAATTTTCTAGCCGATGCTGTTACAAGTGTTGGTTAACATAAATGTTAGAGATATATCCCTCCCCGGTGAAGCTTAGACATTTTTTTCTCTTTATCTACATTGGTTTTGGTTGTTCTAGATGGTTTTCCCATTAGTTAAGCTGATTTTTCTTGAAAACAAAAAAACACAAAAGACTTCAAAAAATTGACTAATGAAAATGGAACAACTAAAGTTAAAAGGAGTTCAGCAGAAAACAAAGAACTAAATTAAAACGAAAAAAATATACCTTGCCACCCATTTTTGTAAAGAAATAATTTTTTTTACTAAATTTAATTGTCTCTCAAGCTTCCCTTCCCATGTTCATTTACTTTCTTCATTCGTCCCCTTTTTTTTCCTGCTCCCCCGAAAATCTAAAAGCTTTAAATTGATAACCATTACCAGAAAAAAAAAGCCTAAGAAAATTATATGATGTACTCTCGGAATATGAAAGAAAGATGTGTACAAGAGTATTTATAGAAACTGTGGGTGGCAAAACTAAGAAATGAATTGAAGTTTGTCAAAGTACCGACAAATAAATTACTGGTTGCATGTGAAAAAGCAGAGAAACTGCACGTAGCTAAGAAAATGCTAAGGATATCAAGTTTTTAGACCATATTTTAGGAGCTACATGATGTGGTGGTTAACGGTTAAATTTTTTTTTAAATAATTTAAAGAACGAATCCAACCATCAACCGTCACATCATGTGATATATAAAATATACTTCAAATAAATTGTCTCTCTAGCATCACCATGAAGCTAATTAATCGACAAATATATCACTAAGATCACGTGAAGACCAAAGAAACTGCATATAACGGACAAAAGCCAATTGAATCGGATATGACACACATTGTAATGATCTTGACATTTCATGTGATGGAATCTTATATATTTTCTTTAAAAAGAGCTCTAGAAAGTAAATAATATTGAATTTAACTAGTATAAATCCTCAACTATATACATTAGTTTGTGGGTAAATTACACAAAACCACCTCAATTATAGATCAAACAACAATCTCATACCCCATGTTTTAAACTTACAATGTCATACCTCATCTTACGTATTTGTTGCAATGTCAGACCTCTATAAGTTTTTCTATCAATTCCTCTTGTTATTAACTTTGTTGATGTATTATGTCTTGGTTTAGTCGATACATGCAACATTGTCTTTATGCATCGCCATTGGGACTCAACGATAGATGAAAAACCGCAGGTATTTTGGATATGCTGAACAAGAGCTTTCAAGCATATTTCTCATGTGTGATGCAGTAAGTTGCGGTGAGTCTTGGAACAACTTGAAAATTTCGCAACTAAGGTCTATATCGTGGACATCCAAGATATTGTAGTGTTCCTAATGGTAAAGACATAATCATTTGTGAACATGCCTTGTACAAGTTTGATAAGTAACCAACGTTAGCATAACAAACAAGGCAAACATCGTTCCAAGAATAAGGAAGGTTGAATCGGCTTAATGAGTAAGGATAAGCTCAAATCCGTAGTACCTTTAGGGTAGCAAAAAAACATCTTTAATGCCAATTTAGTGGCTGCGTGTAAGCGTAGTGCTGCATCTTTACCAATGGATCAACAATGAAGAAAATGTCCTGTCTAATGCAATGACTTAAGTACAACAAAGGGCAAAATTGAAATTAGCCTACTTAGATATTGAACTTCGAGTTTCACAACCTTTTCAAAAGTCACATTTGCATCTAACATATGGATGATCATGGGTATGCTCAAAACGTAACACCTTCAGCATGTAGTTCAATTGATGGGCCAGAATGCCGTTAGAATAATGCTCAAACTTCAGGTCAAAATATAAAGAGTTTATCTAGATCCTTTATCTCAAATTCCATCTTCAAGTGCGAGGCAATTTTCTCAAGCTCTTCCAAAGTCTTAATGAGATTCATGTCAACGACATAAATTGCTACTCTAGGAATTCAAAATACTTCTTAATTTCATATCCATGCATGATTGATCAAATAATCACTTAGATGGGTATACCACATCTGCCCGGATTACTTCAATCCTTAAGTTGAACACCTCAATTGAGTTGAGAGTGTTTTGCGGTCTGGAACTATTTGAACCAGTTCATATAATTCTTTAGGAACTTATATGTAAATCTCCATATACGGTTGTATGAAGCCTTGCGTCATTTTATCTCACCATTTCATCAAAATTGTAATGGAAAATGGCAAAAAAAATAAAATAAAATTATAAGCTGCAGTTCGTCGTCTACTTTAACTTCGCGAACAAAAAAAAACCCTAGCTTTGACACAGACCAATTGAGAAGCTCCTCTCTCTCTCTCTCTTCTCTTCTGTGTATGTGCTGTGCTGTCTTTCTCGAAGCTCTTAGGATTTGTATCTTTCTCACTCATCCCTCTCTCTCTCATCCTTCGTAAAACCCTCGCTCTATACTCTGTGAAGCTTTCTTTTCAAACCAGAGAGAGAAACGAGAGTCTACCGTTTCCTCTTGTTTTTTTTTCTTTTTCTAGAAATTCTGAATTTAATTTGTTTTGATTAATTTTTCGTTTTGTTTTTTATTTTCTCGTGCTCTTATCTAATTGGAAGTTTGGAACCGGGCGACGAGCTTGACCAATGAAATGGTGACGTTTTGTTTGGATGGGGGAATGTAAAGGTGACAGGTGGATGCACCAAAAAGAAAAACTGTCAATTTCGTTGTGGGGCTTATGGGCTTTTCCCATGGGTTGGACGTGGTCTAAACTAAAGACTATGGGCTGAAAAGGAGATAGGCTTATCCTTGTCACTTTCATGGGGTCCCATCACAGTCACGTGTGGCTCACACACGCATGTGATCGAGTTTAGTGATATGATGGTTTATAGTTGATCTTGTTTGTTTGTTAATTTAGTTACTAATACTATAGATAAGTTGAGGGGATTAGAAATTGGCTTCAGTTGTGACAACCCATCCTAAAATTCTGTTTTTTGTTTATTTTAATCGAGGGAATTGACGAAAATACCCTAGAAGCGAGATCATTGACTTTAGTTCACCATCTTTTAGTAACTCGTACGTGTTATTATTTGTCGTACTCTCGAAGTACTCGACGATACGAATGCGTAGGCGTAAGTGGAATCGAAAGCATAACTATGGATAGAATTTTATGAGATTTTGAGTACTGAAGACAAATAGATAAATTTCATAATTGGGAAATATTTTTGTGACTTGTTTTTTTTTTTTTTTGGGAGCCACGTGAGTGGCTGTGAAGGAAAAGAGATAGGAAAAGGGTTGCCGCCCAATCGGGAAAAAGGGAAGGGAGGAAGGAGAGCTGGGAGGGTGGATGAACCAACCAGGAGAAGAGGGAGGAGAGTCTGACCAATTAGGAAGAGAAGAGGGAAGAAGAAAGGAGAGAAGGGAGAAACGGGGAATCACGACCAGCGAACTGGTAACTCGACCCGGTCAGTGTTCTTGCCATTTCCGATGGGTTTTGGCCCATTTTTCTGACGAATCGCATCAAACCAACCCTTGTAAAACCCTCCATGACCTTCCCTCTTCCTATTACACCTCAAAAATCAAGGGTTTTGGCTTTGAAATTGGGAGAAACCGCACGGAGGGGTGCGGCGAGTTTGGGTTCAATTTACCTAAATCTGAAACTAATCACACCCATCTCTACCACCATTACACTTCTCTTGAGGTATGGAACAAAAGCCTAATCAGTTGTAGGAGCGGTGGATCATCGAGGAGGAAGAATCGAAGCACACCTACACTTAGGGTTCCGACGGATTTTAGCTAAATTGGGGCTTTTCCCGATCAAGTTGGCCTTGGTCACAGGTATGAAAGTTGCCCTACTCATTGAGATCTTCATTTCTATAATTTTTGAGAATTTTTAGAAATAGTTGAATTTTCTGACGAGTCGAGATGGTCAACCGCCACCCGAGGCAGCGCATGGCCAGGGGACCGTCAATGTTATTCTTAGGCTAAATTATGCCTTGAGTTCAATTTTAGCAATTGTATAACGTAGGTTGATCGTTTGGACCTAAATTCATTAAGATACATTACTCGGTAAAAACATGAATCGATGATTCGACCATTGGATTGTCACCAAACTTTAATACGTTTTAATACATAATATTTGAGAATCATAGGGACTGACGGATCGGAAATCCAATATACGGATCTTCCGGAAATGAAATTGTAAGTTTGAAAAATAAACGTTAACCAGTACTTTGTTTTGACTATTGGCGGATATCCAACCATTTGATCATAATGAAATTTTAGGAGATGTTTTAGAAGAATAATGTGGATCTTTGGAAGTTACTAATCGGAAATCCAAGGAGCGGATCTTCCAGATTGAATTACGTAAGGTTGTGGACCCTACCGTCAATTGTTGACCGACGATCGACTTTTGGTCAATGGGGCTTAAATCACTCTAAAACGTTTTTAGGGATGTGTTTTACATAAATTACTTGACCTATTGATAAGAATTCTTAGATGTGATTTGATAATTTTTCGTAGGAGCCGATTGTTCGGGACGCTTCGATGGTTGTGCTAGGAAATTGTAGCACAGACTCCAAGTGAGTGGATCTTTTCCTTCTTATCATATATATATATATATATATATATATATATATATATGATTGACAATTCCACAAACTTTTATAAATTGATTATTGCATATAACTACTGTGAATATTTTGAAGTACTTATGCAAACTACAAATGACTTGATCATTATTTAGGGTACGTAGGCAGTCTAACAAGATGTTAGATGCAGTCATACAATAATTTAGATTAAAAAATTAAGACAAAGCCTTGTTTGGGGAACTGGGCAAGGTGAAGGAATTTGGTAAAAAGGTGAGATTTAACCTTATGAATTGGTGATTAAATGTTGGTCATAAATCAATGTGTAAAGAATCAAGAATTTGAAGCAAGAAAACGTAAGTAATGATAATTAATTAAACTAGTGTCTAGTTGGGCTTGTCACCTATAATTATTCCTGAAAATGAATAATTCGGGAGTAGGGCGTTACAGCTTATGAATTTTTATGCCACATTATATATATATATTGGAAATGCTATAACGTGGTTGAGTATCAGATTTCATCATGGTTTATTTATACGTATATTACCTATACACAATTATTATGAACGCTTTGAAGTGCAAATGTGAACGCAGGACACCCAGGTAAGTTCATGTGAGTTTATGGTATTAGTTGAAATGATAGGGTTATGGTATGACTACATGTATGTTTAGGCAACTCCAACCTTGTCGTATAGGTTGCAATGATAAGCAACTCTGACACTGTCATGCAGGTTGCCCATGAATTGTATATGTTACAATAGATACAGTTAAAGTTCATAAACCGCACCCCGGTGTTAGTGCTCCCGCCCTTGGCCAGGGCACAATCCTTCACATGATATTCACCTCCCGCACCTTACGCTCACCTTAGATCCAAGGTAAGTGCACAGTCCTGTCGTACAGACCACTATGGGTAGTTCCGACTCGTAGGTGACCCGCGATTATTCACACAGTCTTCAAGTGATCGTAGCAGTTGAGCGTATTTATTTACACCCAGTCCTGTCGTACAAACCACTTTAGGTGGTTTCGACTCGTGTGCAGGTATAATTATTAAGCTATGGATAAATCGTACAGGTCACTAGAGGTGACTCCGACTCATGAGCTAGCATATGTGATGAAATATGTGATGAGCTAGCATATATAATGAGATATGTGATGAGCTAGCATATGTAATGAAATATGTGATGAGCTAGCATATGTGATGAAATATTTGATGAACTAGCATATGTAATGAGATATGTGATGAGCTAGCATAAGTGATGAAATATGTGATGAGCTAGCATATGTGATGAGATATGTGATGAGTTAGCATATGTGATGAGATGAGATATGAGATAAGCTAGCATATGTGATGAGATATGGGTAAGTAGTACAAGTCACTATAGGTGACTCTGACTTGCGTGCTAGTATGGGTTATTAATCACATGATTATTGATATTGCTGATGAAATTCTGTGTTGTGGTATATTTTTGATCTTTTTGGAAACTATGCAGGTGTTGTAGCGAAGGGTTATAATGTTTTATATGGTTTTTATTAAAATTTTATTTCTAGGGCCACTTACCCTTGTTTTGTTTTCACCCTCCAGGTTTTATTAGCTGAGCTTTCTTATCATCGAAGATTCGTGGCGATTCTTAGTATTGGAGATTATTTTGAGGGTACGATTCTTAATTCACTCTACTGCACTTGCTTATGCTCTAACGTCACGTGTGAAGTGGGTTCATTTCCGCTCACCAGCGTATTTTGGTATTTAGACACTCTTAGATTTAAATTTATTCACATTTTTCCACATCATCATATTTTATGGCTTCGTCACCCTTCAGGTGTCGGCCAGCACAGCTCGATTCGGAGTGTTAGTGGACATCTTGGATCAGGGTGTGTCATCAGTTGTAACATCGAGAAGAGAGAATATTATTGATTTAAAACGTTTTTTTGGTAACGACGACTATGATTTTTCTTTTACATGTTTGTATATTGTATTGCATTGTTGAAGTAGTGCATAGCTTCTTCAAAGTGGTAAAGTGCAGTCTAAAACAAAACTACCACTTCAAGCGTCAATGCCTAAATGTGCTAGACTATCACTTTATGCATTGACGTAACGAGTCCTTTTGTAGTACAACAACTATATATTGTCTATATTAATTTTTCCAACATTACCAATTTTTTGCAATATAAAAAAAATTAAGAATCTACGGAACAAAGTTTTTAATTTAACCCTAAACGTAGACAAGATGCCTACATATTTATTTAGAAAACAAACATTGACAGCTTGCCAACAATTTTATTAGTGGATAAACAACGACAAAAAATTGGACTTTCACCAAATGGCTTCGCTTGAAAAAAATCACCAGCACTTTGCACAGTGGTTAGCAAACCATTTTTATCATTATTAGTGGTGTTTAATAGCTTTTATTATCTTTGAGAATATGAATAAGCAAGCTTCACGTACTAATTTCAAAACTTTGTTTTAGAGGAAATTGTAGCATTGCATCACACATTTCATTAATCTTATTACGCTTCCTTTCTCACTTGCAACACAATAAGGTTACATTGGACAGTGCAGGAACGACAAGTCCAACCACTCTTTGTCAAGGAACTTAATTCAACCTAGATTGTATTTCGAGTGTGAGTGTTTCGGGATTACGAAAGGGAGTCAGCAGTTCAAAGAAAAGAAATAAAATATTGAATCATTAATGTCCAAAAGTGGACTTCAAGCCAATAATTTTGAATTTCTTGTTAAATTAATGGACTGCTGGTTACTTTTAATTAATTTAATAGATCGGGACCATACATGGTCGATCGTGGAAGCAAAATAATGACAAACGAGTCATATTAGCTTCGTTGGCGATGGGCCAAGCGACAAGTGTATTAAAGTTTTAATTTTTTTTTTTGGTCAAACGATAGAATTTGTTAGATTAGATAGATTAGTGATTTAAACCCACGCCGTCATGCAATAACTCAACATCTTTCCACCACTATGGTAAAAGGAGAATGCCAAAAATTAGCTTAATTGGCGTTAACCAAAATATCCCCAAAAAAAATTAAATGGGTCAAAAAATTGACACAGCCTAGCTTGATTGGGTTGCCTGCAGTGCACAGGTAGGCCTGGCAGCATGGTTGCAAGCTTGTTGGGTCACGGGTAAAGGACTGCAGGTTTTGGGTCGTGTGTTGGGATAAGCCCATCAACAAAACCTGCTGGTATTGGACCAAAATCTGGCATGGGGAGCAGGCCCAGCACGTAGCTGGCCTAGGTCTGTGCGCAGCGAAGCCCAGCCAAAGGTTGTCTTCCATTTTGGTTTGGGGCGAGCCAAGCCCAGCATGGCTGCAGGCCTGCTGGAGTGGGCCGAGAAGTAAGGCAAACCCAGCAAGCAAATAGGCTTTACTACAGGCGGGTCGGGTCATACGTGGGCAAGGCTAAGCTAGCAAAAGCTTGTCGCAGGCGGGCCAATGCTATGACTGAGCCCAGCAAGCACCGGGCTTGCTGGTATTGGGTCAGCTTGAGTGGGAATGAACCCACCAAGGCTGCATACCTGTTGGTGGGCTCGGGGCTTTAGGCCCTAGATGGAATCCAACCCAAGTTGAAGGCCTGGTTGTTTACGTATGGGTAGCAAGCCCACGGGGCTGCTACATGAAGTCCATGCCGTCTATATGATGCCGTCCAAGATCATGGCATGGCTGCAGGCCAACTCGGCTCGGTGGTGCCAGCAGCGGCGCAACTATGAGCCATGGCTGATGCCGCAAAAGTCTCTTATTTTTAATTTTTTTATTTGACTTCTACGGTTTGAGAAACCCTAATTGCTTATAATTATTTTGATGATTTGACTTACAAATTCCACATAGCAAAAATTACGTAATGCATGAAACGTGTATATATATATATATATATATATCGGAAGGTATATATAAATGTAGGAGTTTAGGCATCATGAGGAATGCTTTCATGCTTCACGGTTGTTTCAAATATCTTACTTTATTTTAAGCATACTTGATTGGCAGAAGACAAATAAAAGCCTTTAAATTTGTAGAAGAGCCGTATTGGAAAGCCAAAATTGCATCTTCAATGCGTTATATCACGTTCAACACATAAAAATTAAATTGAATCAATAGCTTGTAGATTAATTCAATAAAATATTAAATTAATGCTCCTCTGATTGAAGATCAAACACTCTTTAGTGCAGCCTTAAGAGCGTGCTGATAACGTGTTGTAGGCCTAATTTACTGAACAATATACAAGACAGAGAGAGAGGGTGCGGCATAGAGAGAGATGAGAAAGATGTGTAATTGTTAGATGTGTGTTATCTCACCCTATCGTGCCTTTATTTATAGTAGTAGGGAAGGTAATTTCCTTATCCTAATAGGATTACAATTTTAATAGGATAATATATAGTCTAAAAGATATGGTAGAATCCCATAAGAATATCCTAGATATGATATGATCTATAAAATCAACATTCAATTTTCACTTTGATTTTTAGTTTTATATTTTTAAAAAAACTAAAACTGAAAGTAGTTAGGAACAAAATTTCAAATTTAAAAAATGTGAAAACTGAAAATAAAATAATTATCAAACGGTTTTTTATTAAACAAATTATGGAAATATCAAATAGAAATGAGATGTTTTGAGTTGGGAAAATGTTTAAGATGATACTATAATTATAAAAATTACTCAAGATGATGTACATTTTGCCAAGATTTTAGAGAGACAAATGAAATGAGTGACTAACTACTAATTATATCTGTATTATTTTTTAGTGTGAGATTTATCACCTACACAACATAGCAGATTTGAGATTTTTATCATAAAATGCATTAATGATATTAGACGTAGAACCACTCAACTTAAAGGCTTTTCAGCTTAAGGCATCAATGTGAAATTTTTGTATTCTTCAACACATTTTGTTTTATCTAACGGTTAGAAAATTATGTGAATTTATATTTAGTACACACCAATCAAGCATGTAAGTGGTGCTTATTATTAATTTTTTTAAACACCCAATAAAATTACAAAGAAGGTCCTTGACGGATCTTTAAACCATACATATTAAATTGAACGTAAGTGGTGGTTACTGTAGTAATCATACATTGCAGCAGGGATGCAGCTTTATGGTTCGTTTGAGATTGAGGTGCACTAATAAAAAAAAAAACAGCTTATTAAAAATTTAAATCATTTAACCTATTCAAAGCAATTTATATAAAATTTTACCAAATATTTAGACACTGTTTTTTTTTTTTATTAAAAGTATTTTTACAAAAAAAAAAAAAAAAAAAAAAAACCAAATACTCAACAACTTTATTTTACAGTTGTCTATTCTCACAGCACAACATAAACATTTTTTTTTTAAAGCGTAGCAATACTAGACTAGCCTTTAAGTTTGAAATAAAAAGCAAAAGCAAAAGCAAAATTAAGAAGATAATCCTCATAAGAGGATTAAGAAGAACGGAGAAGGGTGATAAGGTATCCCTTCTTTTCTCTTCTCTTTTTATTTGTGTTTCCTCACATTTGTGGCCGAAAGTAATTGGAAAGATCTGTAGAGAATGCATCTGATTCCTCGTATGCTCTGGAACATCCAAGATTTAAAATTTGGATATTCATTAAGATTGATATAGAATACGTAAAAGATAGTAGGGTATGATGCATATTTATTGAGTCTCGATAAAAACTTTGTCAGGGATTTCAACCCGGTTGAAGGGAAAAAGAGCGTCCCACACCAATAAAATTACATAGTTAACTATCCTCTATCAAGAGGTCCAAAATTACATCCGTAGGTTACTTAAACCAAATTCGTTTGTGATCGAAAGACCCCATTGCGCCAATCTGTGAGCAATCTTTTTTGCCTCTCTAGGAGCATGTCTTACTCTGGCCTATGGAATAGACCTTAAGGAAAATCTTGCCTCGTTAACTACATTGCCCCACAACAAAGTATCATCCTCGGCATGCAAGTTAAAAGCAGCAAGGACCAAAGCAGCATCACCCTGTAATTCCAGCTGCTCATTCTGCAAATCTTTAACCAGCGTGATGGCCGCACGTGCTGCCTCCAAATCTGCCAACCATGGTGAAGCTATATCATCCAGATGCATCGATAATGCCGCCAAAAATCTTCCCTCGTCACTTTTGATTACTACTCCAATTCCTCCCTTGTTATCCTTTCCTTCCATGCCCCATCAAAATTACATTTGATCCAACCCACTTCTGGTTTCTTCCATTTTTCTACAACCCCCTTTTGTCTGCAGCTTTTCATTAATTTGTTACCCATGCCATTTTTTATATTCTGCTAGCCAAGCTTGAGCATTATAATTGATATCTAGTGTGCCTTGTCGAGCCTTGCCACACTGAGCGCATTCCTTTCCTTCAAGAAATGCCATATCGTCATTAGTACGACATCTAAATTGTCTCGTGCCAAAGATCGTGCCAAACTTGCAATCCAATCCACCCATGCAATATTTCTGGCTTCATGAACTCGAAAGCCCAACAGACTAGAGAACCAAATGCTTGCTGCCATTGTACAATCCCGCAATACGTGCTCAATCGTTTCTACTCTACCACTGCACAAACTACAAGAGGCATCTTGAATGATTTTTCTTATAACCAGGTTATCTTTCGTGGGCTTGCATTCATACAGCTCTTCCATACACAATTTTATTTTTCCTGGCACATACGCTCTCCACAACGCCTTCCACAAAAAATTTAATCTCACTTTCCATCGAGGATCCGCTCGCAACCCGTGCACTTTTCTCTCCACACGAATGTGCCAAATGATATGCACTCTTGGTGGAGAACTTGACATTCTTTTCCGCATGCCAAATGAGCACATCCTGTAGTTTAAGAGAACTAAGTGGGATGCTACAAATTAAGTGGACTTCCTCTTCACAAAAGATATCACATAAAATAGCCATGTCCCAAGAAATACCTCATTCGTCAAGAAGCAGGTTGTTTATCGTAAAAGAGTTGTCGATGCCCCGAGGAATAGGACTAGTAACCTTGAAGAAATTTTATCTCGGGAGCCAACCATCCCCCCTCACTTTTGTACTATTGCCATCCCCTACACGCCATATCGCCCCCTTTCATATAAACTTCCGAGCCTCCACAATGCTCCTCCTGTTGGAAATGTGCCCTAAAGCCAATCATATGATGATACTTTACGGACATTTCACATGTTAAACTAATCTAGTTTAACTATAAAGGGCAAAGATTATTGTTTGAGCCGTCTCATATAAATGTTATATGCTTAAACGATAAAGTCCAAGGAATATGTGATTGGGAGAATGTAATCTAATGAAGTTAGATTCATGAGACCATTCTTTCGTAGACACATCCTAAATGTTCCTGATCATAGGATTGCCAATTGGGCATTGACAGTCCGTCAAGATCGGTACGTGCTATGTCTTCTCTCAGGGAGAGTGACTAGTCTCGAGTCATTGGTGTGTGTGACATCAAGACAAGTACGTAGGTGCTCAGTAGAGAATGAGTTCACTGAACGCGATCAACGAAGAGTTCTCATACTCATGTCACATGAGAACTCATGGTTGGGATAATGCAAATTAGTCCTTTGACCTGAGGCATCACAGTTGTCTTGTGGTTAAGTACTTGATCTTTGATTATGTCAAAGTCTCCCCCTCGAGGTGTCCACGGCATCGTTGGGGTTAAGCCACTTAGTCATTGAGGCAAGTGAATGCGCAACAAGGGATCTCTAACCTTCAAACCGTTTGAGGGAGAATACTCTATGATATGATTTGGAATCTCTGGCCAGAGTATGAATGAGATTTGGGAATGCGTTCCGAATCACATTCAAGGAAATCATATAAGCACACGAATCACATTGGATAGTAGACATGAATAAATAAACTATCAAACCAAACAATGTGGTCAGGAGTATTAGATTAGAGAAAGACCGTATTGCATTTGTAATCCCAGACTAAATAGGTTTTCTCTACCTCTTCTGATTAGCTTGGGTAACCATGATATGCTGCAAGGTGTTACTCATGGTTTGTGGAAGCCCTAAACGTGTGTAATCACTAAAACGAGAATTGAAAGTAAGTTTCAATTCACAATCGATGTAAAATGGTTTTAATCGCCCACTGCCTCGCTAAAAGGAACCTAATGGATCGCACACCGTGTAAGGAGGAGATTGAAGAAACAATGGAGATGAGTAAGAATGATTAAATGGTTTAATCATTTATTTATGGCAAGGATTAATTAATATGTTAATTAATCAAACGAATAAGTTCGTTAAAGCCTTCGGGATAGTTTTGGACCTTAAGGCCCAATGGGCTTCGAACGTCAAGCCCATTAACTTAAGTTGTATGACAACTTAATGAATAATGATTCACAAAGGCCCAATTAGTCCAAAATATCCTAATGGCCGGCCATATTGTTTAGGGTAGTGAACTTGGACTTATTTACAAGTTTGCCACTCAAATGAATAAAGGTATAAATATGACTTTATAGCCAAAATTCATTCAGGGTTTGTTTTGGAGAAAATTAGTGAGAACTTGTCTCTCCATTTCTCTCTAAAGAGGCCGGCCACCTTGGGGGGTGCATCTTGCAATCCCACTACTCCAAGGTCACTCATTTCTTCTTCAATCTCTCCTTGGTGAAGAGACTTAGAGGTTCTCAATTTTGGGAACTTGGAGAAACCTATTCATCCATCCAAATCCATAGATTTAAGATGCAAGGAATGAAGGCCCTCTCTTTGGGTGATTAGCCTTTGCTTATGCAAAGAGGAATCTACAAAGGTATAAATTTCAACTCACTTTGTTTTGAGTTGAGTTTTGGTTCACCAATCTACTAGGCTTTGAATTTCATGGTTAATGTTTTGTTTTTAAGTGCATGCAAGCATGATTCCGCCTTTAATTGTTAATTGCATGCTTATAGATGTTGCGTAAATGAACATGTTTTCACAAAATATTCCTTCACCTCCAACAAAAAAATGCATTTGTTTTCACAGGGGTGCTCATGAAATCCGTCTTCGGGTAGTACTTGGCTCTAAATAACTGAGCCACTAGTAAATCCGACTATTGAAGTAGTCTTCATCCTTGCTTTGACAATAAAGCCAAATTAAAGGCATACAAATCTTTGAACCCAAACCTCCCCCACTTTTCATTTTAGATAATTTTTGCCTTCTAATCCAATGAATCTTTCGCCTCCCCTGGTTTCAGCCCCACCAAAATTGGGCAACCATTTGGTTCAACTCATTACAAAATGTGGCAAAAGAAAAGTGTGCATAGGGTATAGTGGTATTCCTTGTGTCACTATCTTAATCAACAACTCCTTGCCCGCACTACTCAACAAGTTGCCCCGCCATCTATTCAATTTTTTCCATAGGCGATCCTTTATGTAAGCAAATATAGCCGTCTTTGGTTTCCCTACAAAAATCGGTAAACCCAAATATCGGTCATGGTATGCAACTTGAGACACGCCTACACAATTGTCAAGTAGTTGCCTATCAGTCTTCGTGAGATTTCCACTGAATGATACACAACTCTTTTCATAGTTGATTGCCTGGCCCGAAGCATTTTCATAAATCTTGAGCAACGCCTTGACCCTTTGACATTCTTGGAGCTGGTGCACCCTTGCAAATGGTGACCCCTTTAGTTGCCCCCTTTTCTCCCTTGCCTTAAACAAGGCAGCAACCCCTCGGCACAAAGCACAAACAAGTATGGGGAAAGTGGATCTCCTTGTCTTAACCCTCTCTTAGACCGGACATAGCCTACTAGATCCCCATCTAATTTTAACGAATAGGTTACTGTAGTTACACATATCATAATCAGGTGAATCCACTCTTCAACAAAACCCCTCCTCATAACTTGCTCTAAAAAAAAACTCCATTCAATTCGATCGTATGCTTTACTAATATCGAGCTTCAACGCCATGGACATGCATCCACTATTATTCTTATGCATAAAATGTGTGATCTCTGATGGCACAAAGCTATTGTCCGAAATTAAACGGCTAGAAATAAATGCAGTTTGTGTTGGTGAGATGATTTTTGGCAACATACACTTCAACCTGTTAGTGAGGACTTTTGAGCATATCTTGTAAATAACATTGCATAAACTTATCAGTCTCAGTTGAGTCATAACGGTTAGATCTTTCCAAAGCATGATTATAGAAGAGAGAAGAGACATTACTCCATTGCACACATCTTGCCCAACGATAGCCCAATGTTTTTGGTAAAACCCCGGGGACATGCATCTGGACCCGGTGCCTTCGTAGAGTGCATCTGAAAAAGAGCTTGCTTTATTTCCTCGTCTAAGAATGGCAGTGTAAGTTTACCATTTAAATCTTGCCCCACTATTGGACTCAGGGCCGGCCTTAAGGGTAGCCCGAGTAGGCGCCCACTGAGGGCCCCCACTTCGGGGGGGCCCCCAAATATATTTTTATTTATTTTTATTATATATATATATATATATATAGGGAAATGTTATTGACACTTCAAAAATCTCATCAAACACTCTTCACAAGTGTATTTTTCTTTCCAAATATAGAAAGTTTGGAATGTAGAATGAGAATTTTGGAGTGCCAATCATAATTTTCGATATATATTTATATATTTAATTTTGCAGTTTGAGTAAAATATCTAAATATGAAATTATAAATATTTTTTGGAACTTGCCGTGCAGCGTTTTGGGTGGGGGGCCTAAAAATTTCTTTTTAAATATGTGTGTATATATATAATATATATAAATATATTTTTAGAGTTTGAATTTAATAAAATATTTAAATATAAAATCATATAATTGTCTTGAAACTTGGCGTACAAAGTGTCTTGGGTGGGGGTGTAGCTTCAGCAACAATTCAACTTTTTTTTTTGGGAATTTAACGCACAACATACTGGTAGCAAGTCTGCGCTTGCGAATCGGTTCTTGCCCACTCCACTTACAGAGGTCAGGTACCTGATCAATGGTTCTCTTCTCTCCTACTTCTTTTTTCTATAATTTAATTTGTGATTTGTGAGTGCTTTGCTTGTAAATATAATTAGGATTTTCAATTCTAGGGTTTATGATTTGTTTATTTTAATGCGTATTGTTTATGCGAAATCAGAGTATTCACTTGTCAAGTGTCTATATTGTAGTTATAAAATTTGAACTTGTGGATGCACTTAATAAAGTGGTTAAATCCCTTCAAGAAGATAAATGGATTATGGGTGCACTTAACAATGTTGGTTAATTTTGCTTCCTAACTAGTTTTGGTTCAAGATAATTCAAAGTTTCGATGTTGAATTTTGTTAACCATACCAGTTACAGTTGCCTCTACAGAAAGAAGTTTCTCAAAATTAAAGTTGATCAAATCGTATCTTCGATCAACTATGTCACAAGAAAGATTGAATGGGTTAGCTATTTTGTCAATTGAAAAAGAATTGGTTGAAAAGTAGATTATGTAAACTTAATTAATACATTTGCATCTAAAAATGCGAGACGTGTAATATTTAAGTAATGTTTGCATATCTTTCATCTTTGGATATGAATTCTAATGATTTTTGATGTAGAAATGAACTTTTTCATGTATTTAGCAAAACCTTTTCTTATACATATAAATGTACAATGAGTTGGATGTTAAAGAATTTTAGGGCCCCACTCGAAGGCTCACCTAGGGCCCCCAATTTCTCAGGGTTGGCCCTGGGTGGGATCTAGATAGTTTTGTATGCCAAGAAGAATTTGGAAGGAATGAACCTTTAGGTGGAACACAGAGTACATGCCACCTCATTGTCTACCAAGATCAGACATGGCAGATGACCTGAAAGATTTTCCATCCTTACGAGGTCCTACTATTTTGGAGAGCCCAACTTCATCTGAGAAGTCGGAGGAAAGGTAACCAATGAAGACTTGCAAACTACCATGGTGCAAATGTTGAAGAGTATGGAGAAGATCTCTCTAGAGACTAGAGGATAAGTGAGCAGACTATGTTCCTTAATAGGAAGTTTGCAGAGGAGGTTAGATCTGGAGTATTCTTCTATTTCCTTTGGTTGAGGTAAAGAAAGATAAGGGGAGGAAGAAGGAGGAGCCTGGAACCAATCAGCCAAAAGTGGAAGAGATCTTGGAAACATATTTGCTCGACCTTCTATTATTCTCATTAGATAGTAGGGGCAGATCGAGCAAGATAAGAGAAAATATGTGATTAATCAACAAGCTAGAGGGTCTAATGGAAAAGGTGGACCCACAGATGTAGGCAAACCTCCTCTTTATAGGCCACCACCATTGGCTAATAAGGAAGAAGAGGCCAAATGGAGATAACCTGAACCAAAGAAAGAGGCTTTCTCGAGCATTGAGCGTATGCCCAAAGTGGGGACCTCCTTACACCCCAAGAGAAGTTTTATGATGTGCAATTCAATAAACTGTAAGAGTTGGTAATAGCTACTATGAAGTATGAGAAGTTACTAGCTAAAGAGCAGCAAGTGAAACATTCATCCAAGGTGCCTCATTTCTACAAAAGCAAAGCTGCAATTCACCAATTGGAGTTCGAAGGATCAGAGCCTAGAGAAAGTGACAGTAATGGAGAGGAAATAGTTGAACTGTGTGCGGCCGAAATGACCATTTCTTTCAAACCTTTAATGGTGAAGGGTTTGGTCTAGCCAGTTAAAGACCAAAAAGTAGTGATGAATGACGGAGATTCGTGCCTATGAAGCCCCCCCAAGTACCAGGCTTATTCTTTGGATGTGACAAAGGCAGTAGAAATCTATGAAGAGTTGGTGTGGGTAATAGTGATTGTGCCTAACAGCACTAAAAAAGTGCCTAAGCCAGAAGAATTGAGAAGAAAGAAGTATCGCAAACTGCACGACACCTTTAACCATTCCATAACCAACTGTGTACAATTCACGGACTGGGTACAGTACCTCATAGTCAAGGGAAAGTTACTTTTGGAGAAACCCCAGACAAATATAATGATAGATACAGATCATTTCCCAAAAGCCTTAATAAGCATGATCAACCTGAACTGGGCTGAGAAAAGGAAGGCAAAGGCCACATGTGAAGTGAAAGGAGAAAGAAAACAAACTGCTAGGCTTACAAAAAGAGTTAGAGGGTTGCTCGATAGACCTAATGTAGCTATAGTTAAGGGAGTGGTTTTATGTAGCAAGTGCCAGTGTAAATGTGAGCTAGAAATATAATGCTAGGAGTTATCATTAATCAAGAGTTGATCAAAATAAGAGAGAAAGAAGAGCAAGAGGTCCGCAAGAGTATCATGCAGGCAGTTGAGAAAGAGACCGCCATAAATGTCTTTTAGAGGTTAGGAGGAGACTTCGAACCTAACGGCTTGTTCGAAGTATTTAGAGATTATGAAGCTTCTGAAGATGTGGAGGACAAAGAGGCAAAAATGTCAAGATGGGTAGATATTAGACCTCTCCAGCCAAGCTATGATGTCAGGATAAAACAGGGATGGAAGGAAAGAACAATGAACCCAGTTTCCCTAGTCACTAAGAAATATTTAGTCCTACTCGGCTGAAAATGGTACATAGTTGGAAATGATGGAAGACATGTAGGGAGATGGGGGCATCAATGCTCAGAAGAGTTCAGAGGCAGCACAAAGCCCACATAAACTCTATAAAAGTCCCTATCACATCAAAAACCTCGAAGAATGTCTGAGAAGGTTCTCCAAGGGGGAAGAAGACAACTTCAATGGAAAAGTAAAACAAAAATAGAAAATGCCAATAGTAAAGTTAAGGGGGGAAAAGATCATGTGCCTCCTAACCCCCATCTAGGGAAGTAGAGAATCTTGATGAAAGCACAAGAAGGTGTGGTGATGATGTCAACACCAAGATGAAGTCCAGAACCAATTTGTTTTGGGACCATTTCACCTGAAAGAGGAATACCTTCACCTCTGTTGGTTGATACTCTTTATGAAATCCCAAGGTAAATGCATGACTTTGTAATAATCAGAAAGAAGGAAGTGCCCAGATTGATGTTGCTAAAAGATGCACAGGCCTAGATAGATGAGTTTGTGTATCAGATTGGAGGAAAGAAAGGAGAAGCACCTTGACTTAGCAACTTCCATGTAAACATGACTTATGTTTTATCAGCCATGTTCTACGCTGAACTAGATCAGCCTCCCACAATGGAGGGTGATTATTTGGCAGCAGAACTAGTGATGGCATTTGTTAGTGTTGAAGAAGCTGGGAGAAAGGAGTCAGGTATGGCAAGTTTGCCTGAACCCACAAGGAAGGAGCCCGAGAGGATATGTTAGGACATAATGGTCTTCAGCAGCCCGAGTTTAGCCCTAGCCAACCATTTCAAACCCATTTATGTAACTGCTCATCTGGAGGGAGTACCCTTCAAGAGGGTGTTGATTGATGAAGGAGTTACGGTCAATGTGCTTCCACATAAACAAATGAAGAGATTGGAAGATCTTATTCCCATTGACCTAACAGTCTCTAGCTTTTCTAGAGCTATCACCAGGACATATAGGATATTGCCTTTGGAAGTTAACTTGGGATCCAAGCAAATGATGCTAGCTTTCTTTGTGGTAGATAATAACTTTACTTATGGAGCTTTACTTGGTAAATATTGGATTCACCAAAGTCTATCTATGCCATCCATTCTACATCAACAAGTTGATATCTACCACGAGTCCAGATGTGAGGAACCATGATTTTAGGAGATGGTGGAGGCCAAGTCACGACCATTTCTCCCCACAACCAATGTTACAAAGGCAAACTTCTGCAACCTTAGTATTGGGATATTGCAGTGTTTAGGAGCTAAAGATAATGACCGCCCGATAACTCTTAGAACAAGGATTGTTTCTCAAAAGGGAGGAATGAGACATGCCCCATATTGTCACGACCCACCAACACCAATGATGTCAGAACAGAGGAGAAATGACCAAGTAGTTGCAGTTAGGTTCTTAATCAAAAGGCTGTTGGTATATGGGAGAGAGAGAAAAGAAGTGAGAGAGCTTGACCAGAGAAGAAACAGAGTGGGAGAAAGAGGTTTCTAGCAGCCAGAACAGAGAAGAATAAGAGTTTTTTTTTTAAAGGAGATAGAGACAGCCATACACATGGTTGAGTGTATATATGACTTGGACTGGCCAGATGAGGTGCCTAAGGGTCCAGAGTCAGTTGAATTTTTGTGTACAAAACCTGATAAGCCAGTGCCAGAAATACAAGACCTCTTAGAAACCATTAATTTGGGAACTGAGGCGGATCCAAGGCCAATACAACTCAGTGGTTTGCTGGAAGCCCAGGATCGGGCAAGGATAGTGAGCCCTCTGCATGAGTTTAAAGATTGTTTTTCTTGGCACTATACATAGATGCCAGGTTTGGATTCCACCTTAGTAGAACACAAAATGCCTATTAAAGAGGGATATAAACCTGTGAAGTAAGCATTAAGAAGAATGTCGAACGAGATAGAAGAAAATGTCAAAAAAGAGATTGAGAGGCTAGTAAAGGCTGGATTTATTAAGCCTGCCAAGTATGTTGAGTGGTTGGCCAACATTGTACCCGTATTAAAAGCTATAACTAATGTAATGTGTTGTTGTGTTGACTATAGAAACATTAATGAAGCCATGCTTAAAGATGAATACCTCATGCCCATGGCTGACCTATCCATAGATGCAGTTGCAAAACACAAAGTTCTATCTTTCATGGATGGGAATGTTGGTTATAATCAAGTAAAAATGGCTAAATAAGATATACATAAGACAACTTTTAGGTGCCCAGGACATGTAAGAGCATATGAATATGTAGTCATGCCATTCGGGCTAAAAAATGCTGGTGCAACCTATCAAAGAGCAATAAATGCCATTTTTATGACTTAATCAGCTACAGCATGGAGGTGTACATTGATGACATTGTGGTGAAGTCTAAAAGTGAAGAGCAACACTTAGAAGACCTCAGGCAGGCCTTAACTAGAATGAGGACCCATAAGTTAAAAATGAATAAAAATAATGTGCTTTTGGAGTCAGATCGGGCAACTTTTTGGGATTCCTTTTTCACCAAAGAGGTGTGGAAGTAGACAAGAACAAAGCTTGGGCTATAATGGAGTCACATTCTCCCACAAACAAAGTGCAGTTGCAAAGGCTACTGGGGAAGATCAACTTCTTAAGGAGATTTATTGCTAATTTGGCAGGCAAGATTCAGCCACTAACTCCTCTTTTAAGGTTAAAAAACCAAGAAGAATTCAAGTGAGGCTCACAACACCAGGAGGCTTTTGACAAAGTAAAGACTTACTTGGCCTCTCCATCAATGCTCATGAGGGAAGCCTTTAAAGCTTTATATTTCTGCCTCTGAAAGGTCAATAGGAAGCTTGCTAGCCCAAAACAATGAAGAAAGGAAGGAGCAAGCAATATACTACCTTATTAGGACCCTTACTAAAGTGGAAACAAGATATACCCTGGTAAAGAAGCTGTGTCTAGCTCTAGACTTCACTGCTTGCAAGTTAAAGGATTATATGTTGCCCTGCCACATCCAGATCCTCGCCAAGACCGATGTGATCAAGCATAAGCTATAAAAGCCAACGCTAGCTAGGAGAATTGGGAAATAGATTTTAGCACTATCAGAGTTCAACTTCCAGTATGTACCTCAGAAAGCAATAAAGGGACAAGTAATTGCAGATTTCTTGACTGAGCACCAAGAATCACAGATTGAACTTGTCAACATTCCAGGAACTTTGGAGATGGCCAGCATTTGGATCCCACCAGGTAGTACTTACTCGGGCAAGGAGAAATGGATCCAGCAATAAGTAAAAAGTATAACCAGCCTATGGGTTACTATTTGGAGGCTGTATTTTGATGGATCTTGCACTCAGCATGCTGCTGGAGCTGGGATTGTAATCATTGGTCCTAAAGGAGTTCACCATTGTTATTCATTTCTTATAGATTATCAAGATATTACCAATAATCGAGCTGAGTACGAGGCATTAATCATTGGCTTAGAGATCTTGATAGAGTTGGAGGCAATAAAAGTGGAGATCTTTGGGGATTCAAAGTTGAAGATCAATCAGTTAAATGAAGACTACAATTGTAGACACATCACCATGGCTGGGTATTATTTGGTAGCAACTCAGCTACTGAGTTATTGGGGTACCGAAGTATTAATCAATTATATTCCCAAAGAATCAAATTCAATTTCCAATGAGATGGCACAATTGGCTTCTGAAGCACCAATCTAAGAAAGAAGGTACGAGGTGGATATGGAAGTACAAAAGAGAAACCTCAATTCTATCTTTGAAAAAGGGTTCAGCCTAGATGTAATGACCAAAGAGCCCGAGATAAAAGACTGGAGAACACCCATCACTCAGTACTTGAAAGATCCTTCTTTCCCCATAAGTAGGAAAAATAGGTAGTAAGTAACTAAGTATGTCATGTGGGATGGAACTTTGCTAAGAAAGACTCCAGATGGACCTTTGTTGAAATGCTTAGGCTTAGAAGAATCAATGAAGATGATAGCTGAAGTACATGAAGGTATTTGTGGAGCACATCAAGCTGGAACCAAAATGAGGTGGCTGGTAAGAAGATATGGCTACTTTTGACTCGACATGGAAAAAGATTGTAAGGCTTATACCCGAGCTTGTGAAGAATGTCAAAGACATGGGCCCCTCCAACATATGCCTTATGTACCCTTGAATCTAGTAGTAAAGCCTTCACCTTTCAGAGGGTGGGAAATGGACTTCATCGGTCAAATTTACCCAGCTTCTAGCAAGGGGCACACCTTCATAATTGTGGTAACCAACTACTTCACCAAGTGGGTGGAAGCTTCAGCTGTGAAGACTATCACTTCAACTACTGTGAAGAAGTTCATTGAAACCAAGATCTTACACATATATAGGGTGCCTGAGACAATTATTATAGACCAAGGGCCATCTTTTATCTCGAAAGAAGTAGAGAAGTTTACACATAAGTTCAAAATAAAGATGATCCAGTCTAGCCCCTACTATCCCCAATCAAATGGTCAAGCTAAATCTAGTAATAAGATCTTGGTAAGTATCATTAAGAGAACGGTGCTAGATAGTGCAGAGAAGTGACATGAAAAGTTGGGAGATACTTTGTGGGCTTACAGAACCTCGAAAAGAGAAGGAATTGGAACTACTCCTTATGCCTTGACCTTCGGGCAAGATGTTGTACTTCATATCGAAATCAATGTGAGTTCTGTCATACTTTAAAACCAGTTTGATCTACACAATGAAGAATACATTCAAGCTATGTGTCAAGGAGTTGAAGATTTGGATGTAGCTCGAATTGAAACATTGAACAAAATTCAAGAAAGGAAAAGAGCAGTTGCTCAAGCTTTTCCTGCACTGATGCATTGCAACACAATTGCAGATTTTCACACATAAAACCAAAATCGAGGACATGTCTGCCTATTTGTAAATGACAACGAATTCATATTAGGAACATACGTAGATGGAATAGAGGGCAACAATAATAACATAACACTTACCCATAAATAAAAGTCAGCAGTTGTCCATCACTTCCCGAAATCTCTAGGGCGTTCTATCGATTACTTCTTCAGAAGGTAAAGCCTGACGTTGATGTGCTGAATCCAAGGTCAAATGCACTGTAAAAGGCAAAATTAAACTCTTGTACTCGCTTATAATGTCGTAAACAGAAACTAGTTACAAATGAAGAATAATTACTTACATTGTTGTTCGAAGTACCCTCAAATTGGATAAGTGTGGTAAAAAATCCTGACCCACAGTAGCCAATCCGTATAAGTTAAGTCTATTGCTGGTACAGAAAAAAAAACCACAGGTTGTTAGGGATAATATGGATATCGAGTTCATATTCAATTGTTTGAATGACGACCAAAAATGAACTTACCTTGGTGAACCAGCCCAACACGTCAAGACGTCGACGAAAACCTCTACATTCGGCTTTAGGATAATCTGCATGGGATCTAGGGCAACAACAAAATCCTCGTTGGCCAGAATATCGCCAACTTTCCTTCTTTTGTAAGATTGAAGATGGGTGAAAAAGTGCACCAGTTGCATTCCTTTAAGCTTTCGCCGTATTCTCTTAGCGAAAAAGGGCTCAAAATCATATGGACATGTGGCCTCATTCATGTCGACGACTTCTGCAGTGTTGCTATTATGCTCGCTAACCTCTGTGTCTTCATCTTTTTCTCCAGGATAGAAAACTCACCTTTCCCCCAACTCACTATTCACTCTAAACTCCAATCTATGCATGAGTGATTGGGCGACATCGTTTGTGTTCTTGGCCTTAATTATCTCTGACAAGTCGACATCAAAAGCAAGACAATTCACACCGAGGCCTATCACTTCAATTATGCCTTTTCCTGGAGATGACTTTGCTTCACCAATTGAGGTATCAGGTTGAAGGGACGGTGTGGTAAGATCTTCAAAACCCAATGGACGTTTAGGGTAACTGTCGACCTTCACATCCTCGGGGACATTATCTACATCCCACCTGACCCTACCGACTTATCAAGGGTCGAAGACTTGTCAAACAATTTACCAGCTGTGTTGCCTCGAAGATTCTTAACTTCAACAACCAACTCTATGCGGCCACGCCGCTCTGCCTCTAATTCCTCTACAACTGTCCTCAACCGGACATCCATCATCACTAAAAATTCTTCAAATTGTCGCTTAGAAATAAACTTATAATCCTACGTATAAAAAACAATGATTTCGTATCATAACTTTACCGAAATTGATCTCCATTCAGATACAGTACAAGCCTCTAAATTGAAACAACAATTTACAGATTTATGTAGTCACCACTGAACGAGACGACGATAGTAACGCTCCCATGTGTGTGTGGTATCCTTTTTCTGCCTTCCCTTTTAGAGTCATGATCAGGATCCGCAACACCTTCAGTTTCTTTTTCTGGTGTTGCATCCCTACAAGGTTGAACATCATCAAACATGATGTTCCAATAAGGCACCTTCTTTTCTTCCTCGGTCGGGGTAATCGGCTGGACAAGAACTTGCATCCGACAAAATCGGTGTTGGGTACATAAGTACAACCAATTGGTAATAAAAATTCAATAAGTTTATTAAAATTAGAACAAACACGTACCGATTGTTGAGAAAAAAAAAATTTCTCTTCGGCTTGGGATGGGATGGATTTAAGTTGGTGTCTCAATGGAAAATCTTGGGCAATAACTGACTTGCACAAATCTTCTGGATTTTGGCACAAGTTGAATTGATCCTTTAATTGTTCAGCGTTATCTTCTTCTACCCCCTAAAATAGATGTCTCTAAGACGACATTCATCTTCCTTCTCTTTGGGGGGGGAATTCTCAGAAACTGAGTCCAGTCACCAAATAGAATTCGCAGCTCTCGAAAGTTGCAACATGTTCTCCAAAAAGGAAAGAGATGGAATCATCACTCACTCTATCCTTAATAGCCAAGGATTGTGTAATGGGTGAGCTACCCAAACCAGTCAATGCGGTTGACATCAACCAAATGACCGAAACAAGAATCCTCAAATTTCTTCAGTAGATCCTTTGAAACTTGGCCTCTAATATTACTCAGACTCCCCAAGGTGTATGATAGGCAGGAGATGGTAGAAGGAAACACCTCATCTGGTGGACACACAAGTTCCGATGGAGATGAAGATTTGACTTTTGACATGGAAGATTTTCAACATAAGCAAATCAATTAAATAAGATAAACATGCACACCAAATATGCACAATATATGCTTATTATGCACAATATATGCTTATTGTCTGCACAAATTAAATTAGTTCATCAACCAAATACAACCAAGTATGCCCAACATCAACGCATGCACAGAATATGCATATGATATGCACATAATATGCACATAGTTTCTACCAAATCATGAATAAAATTCAATCGATTATTTCCAGCAATATCAAAATGATATACACAGAATATACATATAGTATGCCCAAATTCAACCAATTCAAGAACCAAATTCAAGTGTGCCCAACATATAGACATGCTCGGATTATGCACGAATTGATGAACAAATTTCAATCAATTAGTTTCCACCAATATCTAAACCACTTACACAACACAAACATTAAACAACTTAACAGTACCGAACACTAAATTGCACCCAAAACCCAAAATTCCCAATTTTACAAAATATTGGTTCAAATAATGAAATTTTATTTCAAAACGTACCTTTTTTTTATTTTTCCATTCAAATTTTTTGAAAGGATGTGAAAATGCATAGCACAAAACCTCCGAAATATATAAAATAGATTCCAAACTTTACGTCGGTCAGAAACTGGGGTGGAAAAGGTTGCGTCGGTCTGAAATGGGGTGGAAAAGGATCAAGCCGTCTAGGGTTAGGGTTCTTAGAGCTAAAGGTTGGGCGCCACAGATTTTTGAACAAGGAGGTTGAAATGCTAACTAGGTTTGACAAATTAACCCATTTAAGCACAAGGACAATTAGGTCATTTCAAGGTGTAGGAAAAATCATATTTCTGTCCTATGTGTGCATATTTGAAAAATCCTATTTCTATCCCAAGATTAAGAAAATGGGTAATTTTTGTTTATTTCCTTAGATAATATAAGAGGAGAAAGAAGGGGCTACCCAAAAAAAAAAAAAAAAAGGAAAAAAGAAGAGGCAACTGACCAATTGGAAAAAGAAAGGAGAGAGTTGGAAACCAATCAGATGAGTGAGTGAGTGAGATACTGCCCAATCAGTAAAAGAGAGAGCCCAGCACTTAATCCCTTTTTGACTCGTTTATGATCCATGACCCAACTACAGACCTGACTGTTGCAACTGAATCCCAATGCTTCTTCGGCAATTTTCATACGAATTTCACTTTGCCACCACCTGTAAACTCATCCCCGACATATCCTTTCCTATTTCCACCAAAAACCCAAGCTGTTTTGGCTTATTTTTCCCGTAGAATAGTGTCGTTACTCCTAGAGTGCTACGGCGGTGATTCACCGTTCCTACAGCTATCACCATCAGCCACCACACTCATTCCACTCTTCTTAACCTTAGGAACAAGAACCAAGCTGAGTTCGTGGCATCGGAGTTCGATTTGTAGACGAATCAACAAATACCCATTTCTAGGATTTCCAACGATCCAAGGAAATTTCAAGCCACTTCCCGGCCAAATTGGAACCTCGACCCAGGTATAAAACTTAATCATTTTCTTATGATCTTCATTTTGGTATAATTTGAGGAATTTTGCAAATAGGTGAATTTGCCCTCGAATTTGGGCCGTTGGTCGCTGCGTGTGGCGGCCCGTGGCCCCAGACACCACTTGGCCTTCCTAGGCTAAATTAAATATCCTAATTCCATAATTGAAATCCGATTGACAAAATTTTGTCGTTTGAACTTAGTTTCGTTAAAGTCCACCACTTGACCCTTGTAGCGAACGTCGATTTGGCATCATCACCAAAATTGAATGTGTTATTGTACATAATATTTTGAGGACCATGGAAACTTATGGATCAGAAATATGACTGATAGATCTTCCTGAATTGTATTTCTAAGTTTGTAGGACCTATCGTTGACCGTTACTCGAATTTGGCAATTGGCGAAGATCTAATCGTTGGATCATCCTGAAATTTTAGTATATTGTTCTAAAAACATGTTCAGACCCCTAATTAGTTATGAATAAGGAATCTGGTAAGCGGATCTTCCGTTAACTATTTCATTGATCACATTGACCAAGAGTTAACCTTTAGTCAACATGTTTTGAATTGTTCTTCATACTAAAATTAGTATTACTAGATACTAAATGGAGTGTAGTGACCTATCTTGGTTAACGAGCTATCCTAGTTAATGTATGTTTTAGTTTACGTGCATGTGATGCCTTATTGTGATATATATGTTTATTGAACTTCGAGATAACATAAATGGGATGTATGATTACTAGTATGAAAAATATGAGTTGGAACCTCGTTAGAATTATTCTGTAGAACTCATATGTCTTTGCAGCTAGGTATTGGTTAGTTAAGTGAAACCGATAGTATATACATTTGAAATTATGATTCATAATGAACTGACGTAGGTTATAAAATGTACGTCATCTGATTCGATGATTGTTTGTCTCGTGGTATCAATAATGCGTATGCTAGTAATTAGAATTCATGTTGATTTGATGCTTGTTGTGTAATGATATGATTGCACCATGTAGCAATGGTACATGGATAGTCCTACTTTATATATCTGTGATGGGGGACCATACGTATTTTAGGGGTGATCATGCTTGATATATCTGCGATGGGTGATCACTGACTACGTTATTAGATTATACCTTTGGTTCTGCTTGGTTTATTCGCAATGAAGGACCATACGCATTCTAAGAATGATCATGCTTGGTATATTTGCAACAAGTGATCACTACCTAGAGTTAGGATATGGACCTGCTTGGTATATCAGCAATGAGGGTCTATACGTATTTCAGGGGTGATCATGAGTGGTAAATCCACGATGGGTGATCACTACCTGCACAATTAGACTATGCCTATGGTTCTGCTTAGTATATTCAAGGTCCTGCTTGGTTAATCCCCGATAGGGGACCATACATGTTCTAAAGTGACTACTTCCAGGTTGGAATCTATTGAGCGGACCGAAATTATAGATCTTTTTTTGTTCCGCATGGTTAGTCAGAAACCCTAGATTCTAGTGAATAAAATTAATCAGGGTAAACATTTGTTTTTGTAACTTAGGGTTATAATATTATTGCTTGGAATCCAGGTAGGGAAATATAGAGGCTTGCCTTATTAAACTTCGTGAATCGATATTTGATATTATTGATTCATTAATGTAGTTGAATTATGCATCTTTGAGTCATTGAATCAATTATTTGAAGTGATTATGAATCGGTGTTGGAAAACAGTGTACTTTATGTTAATGTCGTAATGGAAATCCTGGTCATGAAATGATTGCTTTTAGTCTGGAATTTAATGAATTATGCTCGTCAAGTTTACTTGAATGATTCTGGAATTCTATGCATTTTTGTCAGAAAGTACTATGATAAATGTCAAAGTCGAAAGAATGATGAACTATGAATGGCTTGATTCTGACTAAGGGTACATAGGCAATCTAACACAAAGGTTAGATGCATCCATGTGAGTATAGAAAAATTTCTACACTGTTGACACATTGAAAGATGAAAAGGTGTGTGATGACGTCACGTGTCAATCCTAGTCGTAGCTCGGGATCGAAGCGTGACATAGTATCTTCTCATCAGTGTTGACATTCGGCTTACACCATGGTGACACTTGAAGCATATATTAATAATGGTGATGTTATTTGAACACACGAAATTGACATATTTGTTGACATGCTCTCTAATCCATGTGAGACTCATATAGACATGTACAATTAATGGTAATACACATGTATTAAAAAGTTACTCAACGAATGTGGTAAATTTTGTGTGACTAAATAGGTTTATCGTATTACAATATAAGTACAAAGATTACATCATAATGAAAACATAAAAATAACAATAATAAATAAATACTGAAAGAGTGAGGCTATTTGTGTACACGAACTTTACACACTTACATATTAACTCCCTAATACATATGTGTACATCTAAATACAGTGGTAGGACTTCTATTAGAGAGTGAGTCAGCAAATATATGTAAATTTTGTGAATCCAAATAGTTTTATTGAAACTGAAAAATATATAGTAAAATATAGAATTTAGTCCTTAATCCTTCTTTTTCATATGCCACATCGCCATCTTCACATAGAGCGAATCTTATACATTATTCAGGAATCGAAAATAAGTGTACCTCCATGTCTTTTTAAGAACTAAAGAACCGCAAACTCCTCAAAATCCGACAATAAAACCTAGGGCTACAAAAATATAACACCAGGGAAGCTCATCGCATTCATTATCCGCATTTGGTAGAAGTTGTTCTTGTTCTCCTGATCAATTTCTCTACACTCATTTGGAAGTGGAGCGCCACAAAGTTTTGGGTTCCCCTCAAATGAAGAAGCATTGAAGCTCTGAAGCTGCGTGCTTGTTGGTATTTGTCCTTGAAGATTATTGTATAAGACATTGAAAACGCTTAAGAAATTAAAGCTCGTCATGAACGAGGGAATTTTTCCAGACAAATTATCCGTGGAGAGGTTCAAATTCTCTAAATATATTAGGTTAGATATTTGGTTCAGAATGTCGCTAGAGATGTTGTTGTTGTGAAGATACAACTCACAAAGAAGCTGCAATTGACTAATCTCAGTAGGTATACTACCATTAATGTTATTGACTGATAGGTCTATCAAACCTGGAAAGTTAAACATTCCATGAGGCATAGAAGTTAGAGTTTTGATTGGTTTGTTCATGATGAGAAGTTCGAATTCATAATTGTCTATTAGGGATGCATTCACTTGTAACATTGGTAATCTACAGAGTTCTTTAGGAAATTCACCTGAAATTTGATTGAGTGATAGATCCACATAAAAGAGTTTTGGAAGAGTCCCCAACCAACTTGAAATTGACCCTCTGATTTGATTATTACCCAGAAATAAGATCTCTAGATTCTTTAGGTTTGATAACCAACCGGTTATCTGACCAGTAAGCCCACATTTAACCAAACTCAAGAAACAAAGATTTTGGAATCCGTGAAAATCCACCATGTCATCATCAATTGGCATTGCCTTGCGGTCAAACGAACCAGTAAGGAGGAGTGTGTGAAGACTTTTGCAACCCATTAATATCTTCATTGTCCCTATGATAATAGTCAATCGTGCATGAGCAACCAAGAGGAAGGACAAGGATTCCAATGAAAGAATCTCAGGATGATTTTTCCTTCTAGATAACAATTTCCACTCAACCGAATTACTTTTAGGGACCTGCATGAGTAAAGGCTTATTGACAAGATACCAGTGAAATTATTCCCAACTAGGTCAAGTTTACTAAGGTGGGTGATTTTGGAGAAATTAGGTGTGGTGAGGTCTCCTTCCAAGTAGTTGAATCCCAAATGTATTTCTATGAGGTTTGTGCAGCTCATCAAAGATGGAGGCAAATTACCCTCTAAGTTGTTGAAGTCAAAATTCATGAATTTCAACTTGGAGAGCTTCCCAAAATTGATAAGAATCATACCACTCAAATGATTAAAGTAGAAGTCAAGGATTGTGAGGTTGGCAATTCTTTCACTAATGGCTCCATTTAGTGTATTAAGTGGTAATGCAAGTTCCTCAAGTTTGGTAACGTTATAGATGTCTTTCGGAAGTGATCCTGACAAATTATTGTGACTGGAACGAGGAATCTGCAGTTTGACCCCCCCTGAGCCCATGAGAAATGTTGCCACTAAATTCATTGGAGGAAAAATCCAATACTCTTATGGAATGAGAGGATTGAAGACAAATAGATGAAGGGATATACCTTAAGAAGGTGTTATTGCTGACAAATTCCAAGCTTATTGGAAAAAAGAAGAGGGAATTGCACCATGGAAGTGATTGCTTAACAAATCTAAAAAGGTCGTACCCAGTGCACAAGACTCCCGCGTTACGCAGGGTCTGGGAGAGGTGAATGTCGGCTAGCTTTACCCCAATTTATGGAGAGGCTGCTCCCAAGTCTCGAACTCGAGACCTACCGCTTATGGGCGAAGGCACTTGCCATCGCACCAAGTGCGACCTCTTTTTGGGTGAATATTTTTGGGTGGTAGAGAAAATGGTATCTCTCCAGAAAGAAGGTTATAGCTCAAATCAAGGATCTTGAGGTGATTCAAGGATGAGAAGAATTTGGTTTCAAGTGTGCCATAAAGTGAATTTTGGGAAAGGTTCAAGTTGGTGGGGTGTGTGAGATTTGAGAGTGATGAGACAAACATACCTCCCTTGAGCACGAGGGTAAGAGCAAATGAGTGACCCAACCCTCCTGATTACAAGTGATGCCGTTCTAACTACAACAATCAACAGAAATACTCCAATTTACATGAGGAGAAGATAGAGTGCGGGCGAAGGCCGTGAGAGTGTTGTGTTCAGTTTGGTTGCTTGCATGAATATTTGTTGTAGATATAATGAAAGAGAATATGAAGACAAGGAGGAAGCCCTGAGCCATTTTTCGAACTTAGATATTTATTGCAATATATATATATATAGGAGCAGCCAAAGGGATGGAGCTATGTACTATTTTTTGGTGTGTCTGGTCATGGACTCGAGAGGGTACCACACATGAAAACTAGCATAAAATATGGTATTTCATTTTAAACAACCTTAACCGCACATTAATGTACATTTTCCAAACCCTTCAATACGTGAAAGAGATTTTCCATAGTGAAAAAGGACAAAGTTTAAAATTTGAAATCACATAAAGAAAACCAAATATGTGTTTCTTCTCCATTGAAATGGGCTAGATTGTAGTAAAACGAAAGGTTTATGAGCTGAAATGGGTTAAATGGTAGTAAAAGGTTTCTTCTTCTCCAGTATTCTTGACTCCATTATACAAGATATGTCAAAGTAAAAGGAAAAAAAAATGTGTTTAACGTGAATGTAAAAGATAAATTTCTTATTAAGAAAACTTATCACCTTCAATTCCAAAAAATTGTATGACTAAAAGGGACAAGTTTGAAGGAGAGAGGAGGATGCCTCAGTTGATTTCTTTCGGTTCTATCTTCTCAAACTCATGTCTATCTTTTGTTTTTATAAGGGTCATTCCCGTAGAAGATTATTTTATCTAACTACTTAAAATGTCACAAAAATTGGTTGATGTCCCTACTGACTAGCCACCGAAACATAATTATTAGACCAACTTACACTTATCTAAATTCTACAAAATGTTATATGAAGACACTAGACACACAGAGCTACACTTATACAAATTTGTGGGATTTTTGGAGTTGATTTGCTATTTAAATTAAATTGAACAAAAACAGGACAGAAATAGATTTTAGGTAGTTCACAAATTAAGAAAAACGAGTTAGGGGAATTGCTATCCACCACCAAATAATCATGCAAACATGTTATGTTTCATTCAAATTCCTTTTATTTCCGGATAAAAATGCTCAAGTTGGCTCAATGTTAGAACTCAACCTATTACTCTTTCTTATGTAGTATGTTAAGAGAATGACGTTTTCAACTTAACTTAGTCCCTAGCATGCAATCTAGAATAGCATGTTCGTAGATTTAACAAGTAGAAATCATTAAGAACGAAAAGAGTTTGAGTCATCACAAGGCATCGTAAGTACTGGCGTTATCTTACTTATCCTAGAAATTGGTTCACATGTTAATCGCAATTAACAAGTACTACTCCAGAACATATGTAGGTCCTCATTCAACAAGAGTAGGCACACACATATTCATAGCATTAGAATCCTAGATATGTTTACTAAGTATGCATCCATAGAAAACAAATAAAGAATTCATCAATGAGACAAGTAGTGAAACAATTTTCATCCATTCATAAAAGTAATTCAAATGAAATGTCATAATAAACTTGCAATCATATTCGGGGCTTCAAAACAGCCCCTAACTACTAAAAATTTAGTTACACACAATCCTTAAGTAAAAACAAAAGATAGACATGAGTTTGAGAAGATAGAACCAAAAGAAATTGACCGAGGCATCCTCCTCTCTCCTTCCTTCCCCAACGCTGCTTTTAAACCAATTCTTGCTGCATCATTTTCTTCTCCTTAACTCACCCACTAATAGCCATTTAGTGATGACAATAAGTGAGAGGAAATTGTTAAAACAATTGTAACTCTTTAGGTAGCCTTTATGCCAATTACTCCCTCTTAATCCTCATCTTCAATTCCATTCCCTTTTATATTTGAATAAGTGTCAGCTGACTTGTTCTTGGCTGCATCAGTTTTGGCTGCTAGATTTATTGGGTATATTGCTTTCATTGCAGTTACAAACTGCTCAGCCTCTTGGTAACCTTTCAGTGTTAAAACGGCCATAACTTCTTCTAGAAAAATGATATTAACAATATGCGAAATGCTCCAGAAAATAGACATCCGTAGCTTTCCAAGTATGTAAGGCTCATTCTCTAATTAATTCTGAGCTTTTCGAAATTTTCTTCCAAAGTCAGCTGATCTGCACAGGCAGTTTTGATGAATTTGTTACTTAAAATCCCACTTGTGCTATTTTTCTTTTATTTGCTTGACAAATCCCACAAAACACAAAAACAAAGTAAATAGCTCAAGAATATAAGGAACTAACTAAGAAAAGACAAGTGAATTTGATGTAAAATATATATAAATATAAGCTTATCAATTTGCCAGAATCCTTGTTTATACGTAAGCACATCTACTAAACTTGGAAGGGCGAAAAACAAAGTTAAGTAGGTCAGCAAAACAACGTTTTGTAGAAACCTTTATTTTCGAATATACTAACCCTTCATCGTAAAACAGGTATAGTTTCCTTAAAACATACTACATAAGTATGTAAACAATAATACAATAGCATTATAACCAGAAATATGCCAAGTCATGATATATAAATGCCACAACAATGAAATCATGTGATAATCAAGTATAGCTAAGTGCTCATCCATCTAAGCTGACACACGAGTTCGAATAGATAATTTCTCACATGAACAGGACTAGTTGTAATCAATACGCGCTAGTATTACGATCACATGAAGACTGGTGCAGAAGCACATCACATACAAGTCGGATTGCCTAATGCAAGCTACCCGACATGACTGGCACCTAACTTGCATCCAAGGAGAGCGAATGGTGCAATGTGAACATACACGTGAAAGACTGGCCCTAGCCCTGGGGCGAGTACTAACACCAGTGTAGCAAGATGAGCATGTATAGATATATATGAATGTCATGACAGTAATATCCCAACCATATAACAGCATTTATCACATTTAATATCATAATAACGAATACTTGGCAATATAAGCGTAAAAGTGAAGTAACTACGCATTTAGGAAAACTATCAATAAGTATAGGTATAAAATAAACTGCCCACTCACAGATACGCAGTCGAAACGAAGCCTCCTAGCCTTGCTTGACCTCGTACGTCCTCGGGATACGTTTCCTCTATATGTGAAATTACTTATTAACTTAGTTTAATAACACATACATGGAAACTTAAATAAAACCTCCGTAGATTGCTCAAACATAGGGCTTGAATACATGAAATCGATCTACTTGACGTCACGAAGCTACACAAATTGACAGAAGGTCAATCAGAGGCCGGATACGGCGCCACAAGTGGCTGCACTAGTAGCCATGCGCTGCACGCGCCGATGACCCACGTGAGCCCAAACGTGCCCACGCACCTGCGAGTACAGCTGTACTCGCCTTTTTCACGAATTCCTGCGTTTTGCAGGTTAAAGGTCTACCTTCCAAAGCTCCTAACAAGCTCGATTCTCAACCAAAATCTATGATTCGAAAGCCATTTTGAAGGTAGGAATGTAAGGAACAAAACCACCTCAAAACAAAGCCAAGATAAGGTCTGTGGTGGTTGGAAAAATGGCCTGAAAGTGGCCAAATGACCACGGTTCCTAGTTCTCAGAAATCTGGGAAGTTTCATCCCAACTTTCAAAGCTAATAACTAGCTTGAATCACCACCAGAATCGATGATACAAAACCCCATTTGAAGCTAGAAATGTAGGGAATAGATCCATACCTACTAGAAGTCTAAACGTTGACAGTGTTGATCGAAAATCTGGTCTGAAAATGGCCAAATGGCCACGGACCCTTGGCTGGAAAATTGAGCAATCTCCCATCCTCGAGCTTTTTGTGCTAAAACGTTCATTAAAAACATGTACACGAGATCAATACTAACCCATAGGAATGAAATGAAGGTTTTTAGGATTTCACGGGGCTTACCTAAGCCGTGAACGGCAAGAACTCGTCGAAATAGCTTGAGAACCATGGTGGTTCCAAGGTGCAGGGAATGAGAAAGGAGGAGGGACCTCTGCTAGGTCTGGTTTGAAGAATGAGGGCTCTCGATGGTAGTGAGGCCACAAGAGAATGAACCACACGGTGATGGTGGTTCGGCGTGCCTGTGTGTATGTATGTATGTTGCAGAGAAGAAGATAGAGCTTTCGGGGAGAGAGAAAATAGAGAGACTGAGGTTGAGTGTTCTGATTGGAGAACAACACTGAGGGACAGTGTTTCTGATTAGGTGCAAGGTTGAGGGCAAAGTTGTGATTGGTGGTGAATGGATGAGAAGGATTTGAGGAAAAGATGAAATTTGATTGGTTGGGTGTAGGGAGACATGGATCCCCTTTTTAAGGAATGGGATTGGATTTTTAGATTTTGTACAATTTTCAATGTACAAAATCTGTCTCTTTATAGTGTTCCAAGCACTGAATAATTTGTACGCATGTGTACAAAATACCTCTAACTAACGTACTTTAACAGAGCGTAACTTTCTCATTACAGATCCGATTCGAGTCTAACACACGCTTACACGTTCGTTGCGACAAGTACTAATTACGTACGAAATCAGAAGAATGAAACTGAAAGCCGAAAACCACGTCCACGTCAGAATCCACTTTTGTCCAAGAAGGGTAAAATCGTCAAAACACACCAATGACAAAGAAATTTCAGTGAAAAGTAGGGACGGCTCGTCACATATATTTATTAAGTAGATTTAAATTTATTTATTTTGTACGTATAACACTTAAGAAATTGAATGATATGTATATTTATGCCAATCCAATGGTCACCAATTTTTAATATTTAATTTAATATATATATATAATTATTATAGTTTTTAGGGGTATAAAATTGTTAAATTAATATATATAATATTTTTTTAGGGTTATAAAATTATAAAATTAATATTTTGCTTATCGTGTATCGTGTTACCTACGTGTATACCTGAACCAACCCGTTATCTTAACAAGTGCTTATCGGGTACCCGATAACGACCCGATTCGTTATCGTGTCAACCCGAACACCTCTTAATTTCGTGTCGTGTCGTGTCGTGTCGAATTATCGGGTCGTGTCAGAAATTTCTAGCCTTAGCTACATGAGTGTATTTAAAAAAAAAAATAAACAGATAAACAACTAACAATACGAACCAACTAGCCATAAAAGATTATCCTTCATCGTCTTTTTATCACCATTTTCCATGTTACACATAACTGTTTCATCCTCTGCAAGCATGGTACCAAGTGTTCCAAACCCATCTCTCTACCCTTCTTGCCTTGAACTTGCTCACCATGCTTGCTCCCTTGTTCATATACTACACTCAAGGCCCGTAGAAATTCTGCCGTGACGTAGCTAAGTCATACTTTTCAGTCTAACCTCCTGGCTACGACTACGCAGATCTTCTACATGAGGTTTGATCACCACGAGATAAAATGAATATGTCAATAACATAATAGCTTTCAATCTTCTATCCAAAAATATGTTATTATTTTTTTCGCATAAATAACACTTTAATCCATGAGTCAAAACTTTCCAGCCGATGTGGTTATAAGTGTTGGTTAACGTAAATGTTTGAGATATATCTCTCCCTAACGAAGCTTAGACATTTTTTTCTCTTTAACTACACTGGTGTTGGTTGTTCTAGATATTTTTCCCCTTAGTTAAGCTGATTTTTCTTCAAAAACAAAAAAAAAACACACACACACACACAAAAGACTTCAAAAAATTGACTAATGAAAATGGAACAACTAAAGTTAGAAGAATTCAAGCAGAAAAGAAAACAAAGAACTAAATTAAAACGTAAAAATATACCTTGTCGTGGAACACGGTCTTGAGCTTGAATTCTCCCATGCCACCCATTTTTGTAAGGAAATAATTTATTTATTTTTAGTAAATTTAATTGTCTCTCAAGCTCCTCTTCCCATGTTCCTTTACTTTCTTCATTCCTCCCCACCCTTTTTTTTTTTTTCTGGTCCCCTGAAAATCTAAAAGCTTTAAATTGATAACCATGACCAAGAAAATTGTATTATGTACTCCCGCAATATGAAACAAAGATGTGTACAAGAGTATTTATATAAACTGTGGGTGGCAAAACTGAGAAATGAATTGAAGTTTGTTAAAGTACCGACAAATATATTACTGGTGGCACGTGAAAAATCAGAGAAACTGCATGTAGCTAAGAAAAATGCTAAGGATATCAAGTTTTTAGACCATATTTTATGATCTACATGATGTGATGGTTGATGGTTTAATTTTATATATATATTAGGATTTTTATCACAAATGATCCTTGAAATTGACTCACACAATCAAGATGGTCCCTGAAATTGAAAATCAATCAATGTAGTCCTTGAAAATAGTTGTTGCAAATCAATGTGGTCATTCCGTCATAATTCCGTTAAAATTTATATTAAGTGCTGATGTGGCATATAAATGGATCCCACAAATTTAATTTAATATTATTATGTGAATAAAAAATATTTAAATAATAAAAATCATTGTTATTTTTTTATAATTAAAATATTTTAAAAAAAAAAGAAAAAAGAAGGAGATCATTGAACACTGTTGATCATCTTCTTCCCCTCCTATTCGCAGAAATGATGAAATTGGAAGGAGAAATCCCAAGCTCCTAGTTCGACCATCCGCGTTCACTTTCGAAGCCATTTAACACCTGAAATAATTCCCACACTAACTAATTGCCACAGAAAACGAAATCCAAAAAATGCAAATACTCTCTAATTACAATAAAAAGCACAAAACTTGAGTTTTTTGTGTCCCAAATGAGATCCAACAAAGATTGGAGCTTTACTGTGCTGAGGTTCAGATTAAATTTATCAAACACCAAGGATCAATCTCTGATTAACGCAAAAGGAAAAAAGCGAGCAGAGGATCGAGATCTATCCAACGTATCAAAGGAAAAAGAGGGGGAAAAGCAAAAGAAAATAAAGAAAATCTTCACTTTTTTTCTCTGTTCGAATGATGAAGGTGAGAAATTGATATTATGAGAGAGAGAGAGAGGGAGAGAGAGAGAGAGAGAGAGAGAGAGAGAAAGTGGAGGTGGAGGATTCACTGGTAGCGATGGAGACTCGACGCAAAGCCTTTGAAAAAACCTCAAAGAGCTTTAAAATCTAGTGACTAAGGGCGATGAGATCCTTTTCTGAATTGTGGATTTATGAGTTTGTTGTGACTTTCATATGGGACTAGATTTTCTCCTTCCAATTTCATCATTTCTGCGAATAGGAGGGGAAGAAGATGATGAACAGTGTTCAATCATCTCCTTTTTTTAATTAAGATTTTAATTATAAAAAATAACAATTGTTTTTTATCATTTAAATATTTTTTTATTCACATAATAATATTTAATTAAATTTTGGGACCCATTTATGTGCCATATCAGCATTTAACAAAAATTTTAATGGAATTGTGACGGAATGACCACATTGATTTGCAACAACCATTTTCAGGGACTACATTGATTGATTTTCAATTTCAGGGAACATCTTGATTGGGTGAGTCAATTTCAAGGATCATTTGTGATAAAAACCTTTTTTTTTTTATAATTTAAAGAAAGAATCTAATTATCAACAACCACATTATGTATTATATAAAATATAGTTTAAATAAATTCTCTCTCTAACTTCTCCATAAAGCTAACTAATAAATAAATATATCACTATCAAGTGAAGACCACAGAAACTACAAATAACAGACAAAATCCAATTGAAACGGATATGACACATATCGTAATGATTCTGACATTTCATGTGATAGAATCTTATATATTTTCTTTAAAAAGAGCTCTAGAAATTAAATACTATTGAATTTAACTAGTATAAATCCTTTTCATAATATATTGTTGCAGTTCTATTAGATTAGGAATGTGATTGTGTAAATCCTAGTATATCTTAAAATATCTCTTATATTCCTATTAGAAGTAGATTACCTATTAAATGTTGTAATCCTAAAGGGTAAGAAATTAACCTTCCCTACTACTATAAATAAAGGCACAATGGAATGAAATAACACACACCCGCAATTACACATCTCTCTCTATATGCCGCACCTCTCTCGTCATATGGCCTCCATAATTGTTCAGTAAATTATGCCTACAACACGTTATCAGCACACTCTTGACGCTGTGCTAACAAAAGAATTTATTCTTCAACCAGGGGAGTATTACGTTTTAATCATTCTTCTTATAATTAATTGATTATTTTATTGAATTGATCAACATGCTATTGGTCGTACCCAGTGCACAAGGCTCCCGCTTTACGCAGGGTCTGGGAGAGGTGAATGTCGGCTAACCTTACCCCCATTTTATGGAGAGGCTGCTCCCAAGTCTCGAACCCGAGACCTACCGCTCATGGGCGAAGGCACTTGCCATCGCACCAAGTGCGACCTCTTGATTCAATTTAATTTTTCTTTGTTGAACGTGATACAACGTATTGGAGATGCAATTCTTGCTTTATGAGAATGATCTTCTACAAATTCAAAGGCTCTTGTTGTTTTCTGCCAATTAGGTACGCTTAAAATAAAGTAAGATATTTGAAACGATCATGAAGCATGAAAACATTCCCCATGATGCATGAAACCCCTATGTTTATATTTTCCTTCCAATATATATATTGTGACAGCTTGTCCCTAAAAATTATGGTTTTTGTAATTTTAAAAGTGTGAATTTACGAAAATGCCCTAGAGGTGAAGGTGTGGACTTTCATTGACCAATGTGTAGTGAGACATACTAAATATTCTTTTACCTTATTCCTGAAGTACTCAACGATATGAATGATTAAGCGCAAGCAGAAGTGAATTTGGAATTACGAACCGAAAGTATTTTGAAGAAATAACTATTCTATTTATATTATATTAATGTATGCTAAATTAGGAGGACATGTGTGTGTGTGTGTGTGTGTGTGTGTGTGTGTGTGTGTGTGTGTGTGTGTGTGTGTGTGTGTGTGTGTGACTGAAAGGGGGAAGAAAAAGGAAATGAATGGGGGGAGAAGAAGAAAGGAGGAGAAGGGAAAGGCTGTTTCCCAATCAGGAAGAGAAAAGAAGTGAGGGACCAACCAGAGAAGAGAGCAAGGAGGTATGAAAGTTACTCTACTCATTAAGATCTTCATTCCTCTAAATTTTGGTAATTTTTTGAAATAGTTGGATTTTCTGGCGAGTCGGTGCGGCCGACAGCCACCTGCGGCGACGCATGGCCAGGAGACTATTGATGCTACTTTTAAGCTAAATTAAATGCCCTAAATTCAGTTTTGATATCCGAATGTCATAGGTTGATCGTTTGAATCAAATTTTGTTACAATACTTGGTTTGGCCAAAATATGAATCGACGATCCGACTGTTGGATCGTCACCAAACTTGGTTACATTATAATGCGTAATATTTAAGGATCATAGGAATTTACGGATCAGGAATCCGAAGTACGGATCTTCCCGAATTGGATTTGTAAGTTCGTAAAATAAATGTTAACCGCCACTTGGTTTTGGGTAATTGGCGGAGATCCGACTGTTGGATCTTAATGAAATTTTAGTATGTTATTCTAGAAGCATAATGTGAATCTTTGGAGGTTGCAGATTGGAAATCTGAGATACGGATCTTCTAGATCAAGTTTTGTAGGGTTGTTGACCCAACCGTCGATCTTCGATCGACGGTTGACTTGTGGTCAATGGGTCTCAAACTATTTTAGAATGTCCTTGAGGATGTGCCATATGTGAATTACGTATTCTATTGATAAGAGTTCTGAGATGTGATTCTATAATTGGTCACAGACGGCAATCGTTCGGGACGCCTTGATGTGCGTGCTAGAGAATCATAGTGTGGACTCCAGATGAGTGGGCCTTTTTCTTTTTGTCATATGTATATAATTGATAGTTCCACAAACGCTTCTAAATTGATTTAAGCATGTTACCTACAAATAATTATTGTGAACTACGATTGGCTTGATCCCTGTTTAGGGTACGTAGGTAGTCTAACGAGACGTTGTATGCAGCCATACAATAAATAAGACTCAATAATTAAGACAATAGCCTTGTTTGGGGAATTGAGCAATGTGAAGGAAATTGGTGGAAAATGTGAGACTTAACCTTATGTTTTAGTGGTTAAATGTTGATTATAAATCAATGTGTGAAGAATCGTAACATTGAAGTGAAAAATAGTTAGTAATGATAGTTAATTAAGCTAGTGTTTAGTTGGGCTTATTACCGATAATTATTTCCGAAGGTAATTAGTTCGGGAGTGGGGCAATACAACTTATGTTGTAGAACAGTGGATGTCCACTCATGAGAATTAAATAATGGGCAAGTGGCCCTTCCATTGTCTACCAAAACTTGCTTCATACGATTCCTATTTTCTATATATATACAAAGCCCACACAACACCAAGGGAGTTAGAAGTTCACGGGAAAGAGGAAAGAAAAGAAAGAAAGAGAAAAAGAGAAAAGGAAGAAAGGAAGAGAGAGAGAGAGGAAAGAAGAGGAAGAGAGGAAGATGAGGAAGATGAGGGGAGATAATAAAGAGAGTTATCTTTGTACTCCTATTTTTCAAATTATAATGAAAGCACCACTGCTGCTCCGAGGACGTACTCCAGTCACACTGACTGTAGAGGAACCTCGTAAATTTTGTGTCTTGTTTCATTTATTCCACTGCACCCACAGTCGATTTTACAACACGTTATCAGCACGAGAAGCTCTCATGTCAGTGGAAAGCACAACGCCACAAATCCTGTTCACCTCCTTCAGCTGGAATCTCATAGATAAGAAAAAAATTCATTTCATCTTCAAATCTCAGTACAATTGATTTTCTTGAAGCAACTATATATATTGTTATATGACTGTATATCATCCTTTGCAGAAGCAAAAGAGTAAAAGACTCAAAATTTGTAAGAGAATTTGACAGCCATGTAAATAGCCTCGGAACTCCAACTTGCGGACCTCGGATTGAAATACTTTCTTCTTGAAAGTTGTTCGTCGGCTCAGTATCTACAACATATCAAAATTTCAGAAAATGTTAACGGTGCGATCGTCGCAGATGTCTGAAATACCAAACCAGTTTCCAATTTCCGCAGAAAACTGGGCAGCCACCTTATGAGTACCAAAACTCCATTTCGGTAGCTCAAATCGAAATTGTTTCTTCACAAAAGTTGTTTGGTATCCTCGTATCCATATCATACTAAATTTTGAACTAAATCTAACGGTTTGATCTTCTCATAAGTTGCAGACACTCTTGACTCCAAAACTTATGGGAACCGTTTCGACTTTTTCGAAACTCACCGGAGGAGGAACACCAATTGGAACTTATTGTTACTATTATTTACTGAGTAACCAAAATGACTTCGAACTGTGAAATAATAATAAAAATAAAAGGGATGAAACAAAAGAAGTGGCAGACCAAGAAAATGAAAAAGCAAAACATGAGGACTTAATCATTGCATTTTCTGTTTTGGCATATTTATGTGCATGGTGTTGGTTTAAAGCCCATGTCACAAGTTCTACTTATTTAAAGCAATTTATTTACAGTGGGTAGAATTATTACCCTTTGTTTTAAAGCTTTGATATTTATGTGAATGGTGCTGAATCAAAGCCCTTGTCACAAGCTTTATTTACTTTAAAGCAATTTATTTACCATGGACGGTTTTACCGCCTATTGCTTTAAGTTTTAATGGTGCTGAATTAAAGCCCTTGTCACAAGCTTTATTTATTTAAATGCAATTTATTCATTATGGCTGGAATTACCGCCTATTGCTTTAATTTATTTATTGTACTTATCTTTTGTTACAATGAGTATATATAAGACCCAAAGTTCCTTGATCAGATCAGAACCTGCAGTTTCTTGATCCTCATCATATAAAATGATTGGACCCGAAGTTCCATCATACAAAAAGATCAGGCATGAAGTCCTTTGATCCTGAAGATCAGGACATGAAATTCCTTGATGAGTACCGTAAGTTTAAAGTGCCGCAGTGCCTCAACTTAACTATAATAAAGGACATAAGAGTCTCAGTTCACAGACTATTAAACAAGGACCAGAAGTTCCTCATGTCCATACTCAAAATGGTTTAGCAGAAGCATTTATTAAGTGGGTGAAATCAATTACCAATGCTCTGCTCATGAAAACGAAATTGCCAATTTTCTACATGGGAACATGTAAACTTTACATGATGCATTATTAATTCGATTGAGACATGTTACCAACCATCAATACTTCTCAGTACAACTCGTGTTTGGGAACCAGCCAAGCATTATACTTTCACGAGTTTTTGGTTGTGTTGTCTATGTGCCTGTAAGACTGCCACAACGTACTGAAATGAGGCATCATCGTAGATTAGGCATTGATGTTGAACATCATCTATCATTCAATATTTAGAACCCTTGACTGGGGATATATTTACCGCTTGATTTGCGGACTGTCATTTTGATAAGACAATTTTTCCGCTGTTAGGGGGAGAAAATATCGTTCCAAAAGAACAATGAAAAAATATCATTCCAGAAGAATGACGAGAAATGATCGTTCCAGAAGAACGAAGAGAATTTATTTTATTTTGATTCACGAAGCAATCAATGAGAAAATGAAATATGAATAATTGAATGATGCAACGAAAGTGATGAAATCATATATACTTACTGCAAATGTGTCTACAAGAATTGATGTCTCTGTTGGATAAAATAATGAGACAGTAAATGATTTATCTGTTGCACACCTGAAGCGTGGCAGATTTTTAGACTCAAAAGGTTCAGTTATTCGAAAGAAGAATAATATGGCACTACTGAACTATTGCATTCCCGAAGCATAACTGTTGCATGCCAGAAGCATGACAGTCGCCGCATGGATACACGTCCCAGATAGGACAATCCACAGACATGGGAATATTGATGTCTCATGCATGTAGCATGATAGATGTATAGGTTCCAAAGACTCAACTCCCGGAAGTGGAGATTAAAATCCAAGCTCTATAAAGCTCAAGAGGAGGTTATGATCCACATTCTCTAAATTATGACTATCCTGGAAGAGATAGCGTCATGCCCTTGAAGAGGCAATGGATATCCAAAGAAATGAAAAGTTTTTATGCATGCGCATGCACATGAGAATATGGGATCACGGATTGATGATAACCAATGGTAATTTTGGTTTTTATAAGTAGCTACTAAATTCATCAATGAGCTATGTTAATATTGAGTCACGTTCTTTTGTTCGTCGACAAAAGAAAAATTATTGGCCAAAATGGAGAAAGGCAATTCCATTACGATTTTGTAAGAACGTGGACAAATGAACCTATATATATTTGAATACAATACAAATAGCCAAAAGATGTTGAACCAAGGAGGTTACATATCGGCATTTGTAATACATTCACATAATATGACACAAGGTTACTAATTGAAACCTGAAATTATACTCTTGTAAACGAGTTCATATAAATGGAGAATTATATACGAAGGGTTGTGAATCGCCCACATCATATCTCCATAAGTAAATCCCTCAAGTATACATGGGAGCAAATTGCTCTGTATAAATTCCAAAGGAAAATGTGTCATGAAGTGTAGAAAATCCTTGAAGGATTCAAATTGCTTGAAGTAAGCCCCTGAAGGGTAAAGCATAAAATATATACTCAATATCAATGGATGATATAAATTGCCTTAGTGAGTACTATCATTATGATATTGTTGCAACATACTAAAATCTCTTACAAGAGTCAATGACATTAAATTATAACTCTTGAAGAGTTGATGATATTAAATTGGGACTCCTGAAGAGTTTAGAAAAATTATAAAGTGTTGAAGGAATTATTGTCTCGAGCTGCAGATCGAACAATCTACCAACACGAATCTTATCCATGATATTTATGATATTAAAAGAACCATATGGATTGAAGATTATGAGTTGAATACACATATGATGAAGACACTAAGAATAATCATTTATCTTCGTGAGGGTAAAGATAAATTAATATTTGGTCCAGAAGTACCACATCTTAGTGACGTATATGCTTTATTGTATTTGGCACAATACATTGAATGAAATAAAGCTTATTTATTAATATCTCCAAGAAATTACAGATATATACATACACATGAGTTAAAACAAACAAACAGGATGGAGCCTTCACAAAGGTTGCTCATGTGAAGCCTCAGTACTCGGAAGTACCCCAGAAGGGGGAGGCACTGGAGATTGATCATGTGGCACCCCAGTACTTAGCAAAACACCAGAAGGGGAAGGCATCAGTTGCTTTCGGAATCTAGCAACGAACCTCTGGTGATCACTTTGAATCCGACTTTCGGATTCCTGCAGTTGGACGAGCTTTCTTTTCATGCTCGTAGAGTAACTATTTGCAAGCACGTGTAACACCCTATTCTCGTGCTTGAGCCCTCTGATCTCTTGTTTAAGACTTGCCACCTCCGCCATCAATGATTCAACTTGGCGAGTTTGAGCAAGTAGGCGTTGGCCCATATTGGACACAGAGCCAGCACACTGAACACTGAGAGCCAATGAGTCTTGAACGGCCGACTCTTCAGACCGTTTTGAAAGGATCTTGTTATCCCTTGGAGTGAGAAGATTCCGAGCTACCACAGTAGCGGTTATGTTATTCTTCATCATAGAGTCCCCAACCGTAAGAGGACCATTAGAAGATAAGAAGGACGGGCGCCATATATTATCCTGACGCTGCTCGTCTGTATCACTCCTAAGACTCAAATCTAAGCAAATGTTAGATGGGCAAGTCATTTTTCAGAAATGATGAAGGAAAAACAGAGGTCAAATAAAATTTCAGAAGTGCAAGATAGAAGAAATTTCTACATGCAGCAACTTTTTTAGCATACTCTTGAACACAATTGATGTCTCTATAAAAGAAGAGGCAGCAGAGCCACTTGTTCAAAGATCGAAGAGGCACCGCTCTCCGAATTTCAAAAGCCAGATTTTCCTGAATAAAGTTTGTTGGCATTTTTCAGACGTAATCCCAGCTTTTTCAGATATCGCGTGCAACTTTGTCAAAGATATCTGACAAAGTTGAAAACGCGTAAATCTTACTGTTCTATTTACACCACAGTTGCTGACAAGAGTAAAAGCACATCACCACCACTTGCTATTAAGAAATCTCTATATATGTCGACCTCTGTTCTCCATAACAAGGCAGACCCGCAACACTGCAAGAATACCTAACTCTTCCTCATCTCCGAGAATGCATCTTCAACATAGCATCTCGAAATACTCAGTTTTCTTCCTCTCCGAGAATACCTCTTCAAACATGTCACACCAGAGCAAGATTATCACATATCTTCAGGGACCAGAGCAAGATTATCTCATATCATGCAATCTCCCTGTCATTTCCTTTGTCCTTGTTCTTGCCTGCGAAGACAAGGATAAAGAAAGCAATATGTCGGAACCTCCACTCAAACTCCCGGTAAGGAACCGACTGCCTGGAACCTTTCCTGATTGCTTACCTAGTGTTGCTCTCGAGTAGTCATCTTCAACGGTTGGAGCTGGGTCTCCAGTCACTAAGAAGTGATGAACCATCCAAATGCAAGGGTTGCACTCCACTCCGGCATCAGAGGGCAAATACTGCCGGAGAAGATGCCACACATGCATGGGGGAAAAGCAGGGAAAATACTACTTAAGCAAGGGGAGCAAGTAAGGAAAGTGAAAATGATACATTGAAGCATGTGGAGACAAGCGCAACAAACGCGTGCTGATTCATCCCTGACAAAACTGAAGATCACTTGCCACATGAAGCTCCTCATGGTCCAATTTCATTCAAGATCAAGCCTCGAAGGTCCTTGAAGAAATCACAAGTCCGATTCAAGATCAAGTGTTCACTACTCTTGAATCAAATTCCGCTCCAGATAAAAGGAGTAAATTCAGACCTTTGGATGCTAGTCTAGCAGAAAGTCCTACAACCCAGTTCAAGAAAAAGCCTGTGGAAAGTTAACAACAAGTAAAGCAACTCTTTCAGCAACTCTTCTTACTAAGAGACTAAAGCAGAACGATCAACGATCAACCTAAATGATTTGAAATCAGAGGGAGATACTCATCAGGGGGAGCATCCAAGACAGATCAAGATTTTAACGAGTCAATCGAAGACTTGTGGCCATCCAAGGGGGAGTGTTGTAGAACAATGGATGTCCACTCATGAGAATTAAATAATGGGCAAGTGGCCCTTCCATTGTCTACCAAAACTTGCTTCATACGATTCCTATTTTCTATATATATACAAAGCCCACACAACACCAAGGGAGTTAGAAGTTCACGGGAAAGAGGAAAGAAAAGAAAGAAAGAGAAAAAGAGAAAATGAAGAAAGGAAGAGAGAGAGAGAGGAAAGAAGAGGAAGAGAGGAAGATGAGGAAGATGAGGGGAGATAATAAAGAGAGTTATCTTTGTACTCCTATTTTTCAAATTATAATGAAAGCACCACTGCTGCTCCGAGGACGTACTCCAGTCACACTGACTGTAGAGGAACCTCGTAAATTTTGTGTCTTGTTTCATTTATTCCACTGCACCCACAGTCGATTTTACAACAACTTATGCATTTTATGCCATTTGTATATATGTTTATATGTTTGGAAGTATTAGGATATGGTTGAATTTCAGATTTACATCCCGGTATATTCACATGTATGTTACTTGCACATAATTAAAGGTGAACGCTCTGAAGTGCAAAGGTGAATGCAAGACACGCAGGTAAGTTCAGGTGAGTTTATGGTATTAATTGAAATGATGGAGTTATGGCATGACTACATTTATGCTTTAGGCAACTTCGACCTTGTCGTACAAGTTGCCCATGAGTCGTACACGTTATATCAGATGTAGTTAGAGCTCATAAACCTGCACCCCAATGTTAGTTTTCCCGTCTGTGGCCAGGGCACAATCCTTCATGTGATGTTCACCTTCTGCACCTTACGCTCACCTTGGATCCAAGGTAGGTGCACAATTCTATCATACAGACCACTTTAGGTGGTTCTGACTCATGTGCAGGTATACTTATTGAGCTATGGATAAGTCGTACAGGTCATTGGAAGTGACTCTGACTTATGAGCTAGCATATATGATGAGATGCTAACATATATGATGAGATATGCTATGAGCTAACATATATGATGAGATATGTTATTAGCTAGCATATATGATGAGATATGTTATGTGCTAGCATATATGATAAGATATGTTATGAGCTAGCATATATGATGAGATATGTGATGAACTAGCATATATGACGAGATATGTTATGAACTAGCATATGTGATGAGATATGGATAAGTCGTACAGATCACTAGAGGTGACTCCGACTTATGAGCTAGCCTTGATTGATGAGATATGGATAAGTCGTACAGGTCGCGTGAGGTGACTCCGGCTAGCATGTGATGAGATATTGATTCAAGCGTACACGATAGGTAGATCCGGCTAACATGCCATTTCATATTGGTTTATTTCACCTGGGTTACTTATTCTTGTTGAGATATTGGACGTGGCATAACTGTAAGACTATTATTTTGGTTATGATTTTGATTTATAGTCACGCCTGTTATTTTTTGGGAAATTATACAGGTATTACGGTAAGGGGCTACTACCTTTGGTGGTTGGAATTGGTTTGAAAAGTTTTGTTTCACTCACTCACATTTTCTATTTTTGTACCCCTTCAGATTCTAGCAGCAGAGTTCCGTATCGACAAGGATTCGTGGCACTTTTTAGCACGTATGTCTTTTTATGGTAGTATAATTATTATCTCACCTTACTGTACTATACCTATGCTTTGTATCACACGTGAAATTTGTCCAGATGTCGGCCAGCACGGCCCGATTCAGGGTCCTAGTGAACATTCTGGGTCGGGGTGTGTTATATATTGTATATGTTCATATATTTTGTCAATATATATATATATATTTGTTTCATGCATTACGCAATTTTTGCTATGTGGAATAGTCAAAGAATCGAAATAAAATAGAAGTATGATTTTTTTTTTTGGGGTTCTGAAAACCCTAGAAATCGAAAAAGAAAAAAAAAGGAAACCTAAATTCGCAACCAAGCTGTGGCTGGAAGCCACGACTCAGCCAAGCCGCGACGTTGTCTCCTTGGTTGGACCTACGATCACTTGAAGCCAAGGCTCTCTGACCCTCTTCCACCAATACTGGTGAAAACCGACGACCTACAGTCGTCAAGTTGACAGCCTCTTTGTCCCCGATGACCAATTCGACTGAGATTCCAGATTGAATCTCATCGGGCTTTCGACAACCAACTCGCAATTTTCTTCGATTCCGACGTTGAACAAGTCTCCGTCGTGAATTTAAGGGTTCTTGTTGACCCTCGAGTTGTCCTCATCTGAGAACACCACCAATTGTGGCGCCGCCGTTCAGCTATACCAGCAGTTGCACGCACCCAATGAAGTTGGGGTGCCAGGACCACAAACCAGACCCGTTGGTTTCTAAAGCCCAGATTGGGCATTTAGGTTTTTGAGCCTGTTACCCAGTGGCTCGTCTCTGCCAATCAGCAATTGCTGCTGGGTTTACATCACTTGCAGCCAACACTAGCTCATGCTGGGTTCCACAACCAGCAGCATGGCGGCTCATTTTCACATCCCGAGCCCAATTGGGCTTCCCTAATTGATTTGGCCCGGAACCCAGATTGGACTGGGGTTACCCATAGCAGATATAAACCCATTTTTTGGGCTGCTTCCTAAGTAGCCTGCAGTCAACATAATTTCTGTGCATAGGCCTGAATCTCTTAATTACTTTGCTTCTACGATTGACCCTGAATGGTCCCGATCTATTGAATTAATTAAAAATGACCTGCAGTCTATTAATCTAATAATTAATCCAAAATTATTGACCTGAAGATTATTTTTGGACATTAACGATTCAATAATTTATTTCTCTTCTTTGAACCGTTGACTCACTTTCGTAGTCCCGAATCATTCACACTTGAGTTCCCCAAAAAACTCAAATCCACTGCACTTAGTTATATATTGCATTCTATGTTCTTGCAGGAACCTCTCTTTTTATGAACTAAACATTCATAAACTAAATTGAACCTATAGTTTCAAATTTAGTGCTTTTGAAACCTGAAGTTTTCATAAAACAATACACCCATGAAAACCCGATGTTTTTCATGAAACCATGTCTTAGAACTCAAATGTTCTAACTTTGATGCTTATGGATGATTTATTCCTATAACACCAATCACAATCTTGTTCCCTCTAATTCAGTGGATTGTCGAACCGTCACAAGTTTGATTTTCCTGATTTGGACGTTTCTAATAGAAACCACTTTATGTGGGTTACAAGACGTGAATCTCCACTTGACTATCAAGAAGCCGAGAAACCATTGAAGCCAACAATGGCATAGAAGAGCTGAATAAGCCTTCGCCATGATCGTTATTCGAAGACTTATGCTCAAAGCATTACAAATGGAAATACCTCCCGATCGAGGATTCCTTGGCTCTTTGGCTCGCTCCTACGGATTGTCTAATCATGAAAGGCATTACCTGAAGCACACAATGATTACATCCATGAATGAGAACAATTTTGAAGTTTATAAATCCCATCGAATTTTGACTGGAGAATACTTTTCTCGTCCTTCCTTGTTTCTAACTCGCCCCTGAAGCAGTAGTGTAGATAGCAGAAGTTTACCAATTCTCAGATCTGATTACTACCATAAATGTGAGAGAAATGTATGAACCTAGTTCGGCTGGAGTCTACCGAATAGCTCGACCCAGTTCAGTCAAAGCATATTGAATGGTGATGCACTGCTTGTGAGACCCCGTTGTGGAACCAAAAATAATCACAAGGCAACACGTGGATTTTTGGGTAAAAGAGGACAAAAATACCCTTGAGGCGTACCGAGATTCCTACGCGCAAGCGGCGGACAATCATCATCAACCAAGTCAAAAATGCTCCAAAAAAGGTAACCAATTCCAATTTATCTCATCCATCCTCATTATAGGTAATTACTTCATAACCTATAAATTATCCCACAAAAATAGAGATTAATTGGCTAATTAATGAATTAATTCATTAATCACCAAATTAATCACCCATTATACCCCAATAAATCACCCCAAAATCACACCAAGGGCCGGCCATTCCCATCCAAAAAGAGCCTATCATATTCTCTACCTTTTCCACCATTTTCCCTTTTTAATTACACTAATTAGCTAGCCAATTAAACCCATAACCATCAAAACATTCCTTTATGTTTAAATTAGCCAATTAATCATAATAAATTGGCTAATTAAACCTAAACTAAACCCAAAAACCCTAGTGATGGCCAGCCACTTCCTATCCCTATAAAAGTGATCCCATTCTCACCAAAAAGCCATTCCAACACTTTGGTAAAAATCCCAAAATTCTCTAAACATTCTTTCTCTCTAAATTCTAACTTTGGCATTGGAAGTTCTTCGGCCAAAGCCCCCCCATTCATCGTGGGCGCGTGAGGCTCTTGGCCTTAACCTAAGGTGTTAATTGTTTTGTAGGTGCAAAATTGTCCAAGATCAAGGAGGAAGAAATTTGCATCCACAAATTGGTCCTTTCATTGAGAGAAGAAATCCACACTCGTAGAAGACTCTCGCATAAAAAAGGCTTTTCTCTATTTTCTAGTCTACTTGTATTTTTTCGTATATTCTTATTATTAGAATTTTTTATTTGCAAAGATTCTTTGATAAAACATAAAAGAAGAACACAATGGCTAGAAATTTAGAAAATTCCATGAGTGAAAATTCTAATATCCAAGGAATGGGACCACGGCAATCCACGAGGTTATTCCATGTTCTTGAATTCAAGTTTAGTGTATGTTTTACTTATGGATAATCTTATTGTTATTGTCCTCGAATATGAGTTAATTGAATCATGTTTCTTAATACATGTGACCGATTCAATTAAACACGTGATTAGGTAGGAATGTAGTTGTCTGGATGAATGCGTACCACGCACACTAACTTTACACCTAAATCACATCTCGAACAACGACTTCAAGTCTATCCAACCTGATTAAGAGCATTGGCACACTCCTCGTTGTATGAATGGTATTGCATCACCATTTAAGGGACCTTAAATTCTCCATGTCATTGAGTTTTTAAGGATATTTGGGATGACAATGATCATAAATGAAACCACTAAAGAAAATAGAGTGAAATATCTTTGCACCACCTCCAAAAATGAGCCTGAAACTTTGATTTGGGGCCAATGAGTTGTCTCCCAACTGGGAATACACCACATATGGCCAGCCTGAAGCCAAGTGATTGAGCAGTTTACTTGCTTTGGCACGACCTTTTGGGACACTTAGATCAAACAATGATGCTACAACGCATCTCCTTATCTGAAGTAAGGATATTGTACTTACAAGCACACTTTGCCAAGCATGCTCATAGGGAAATTGATTTTCTATATCATTCCTCGCAAAGATACGACACGACTTTTCTTTCACAGTGGATTCAAGGGAATATATGTGGACTAATCCAACCAAAACACAGACCATATAAATACTTATGGTTTTGGTTGATGAATCGACAAATTGGTCACATGTTTATCCACACACATTACTGCTAAACCTCTTGGCCGATTAAGGGTTCACCACCCTACTTATACCATAAAGTCCGGGAGACTGGATAATGCTGGAGAGTTTATATCGACGGTTTTCGATAAAGTATTGCATGTCGTTTTGGGTTTATAATTGAACATCAAATTCCCATGATTCACCCCAAATAGCCTCGCCTAATGATCATAAAGCGCAATTTAAATGATCGCCCGAATTTTGGTAAATGTACCAAGTTTTCAGTTTCTACCTAGGGCTATGCAATCCTTATACATAGTTATGTTGGTCTGCCTTGAGGCCCATTGCCACCTAACCTATATGACGTTACAGTTGGTTATTGGGTATGAACTTGATGCCTTTCGTATTTATGCATTTGGGTGTGCATTCCATGTGCCAAGTTGCACCGCCTTAACGTACCACCATGGGTCCTTAAAGAAGGATGTGTATCTTTTGTCGATCATGATTCTTCTTCACACTAGCTCTCTTAGAGCCCTTGCATGCGATTTCTTTACCACTCATTTACGGGTTGTCACTTTAATGAGACAATCTTCCCGCCGTTAGGGGGAGATAAGAACGTCAACGTTCCTGTAGAACGACGTGAATTTCCATGGACATTACCCACTATGTCTCATCTTGATCCCTATACCGCACAAGTGTGATAAGCAAAGTGCGATAAATTCTAGTTTTCAGAATGTTGCTCCAAACGCATTCCTCTAATCTAGCTAAAGTGACAAGATCATATACTAGCTGCAAACATGCCTGCAATGATAGACGTACTTAACAGACGTCAAGTCAACATCCCTAGAGGGTGCGCCGCCCTTGTTGGACGGTTTAGACGCCCTTATTGGACGATCTGGTACACCGACAGATAGCCAATTAATCTGTTTTGGCCTGGAGCATGACAAATCACTATGTTTGTAGGATTCACTTCCCTAGAAGAGGAAGGCACGACACAAAATGAATTTACACTTGATCGCTGTCTCAAATCATTTCCATCTCATGAGATTAATCTAGATTTCTCCCGAGATTTAAAGTTTTTGGTCTAGTATACTAGTTTGGATAAGCTAAATGGAATTGAAATGAGATTATCATTGATGATGTTTTCACTTATATGGTGGCTACCGACATAAATGAAAAGCGACGATATTGAACTGTGTTCCGTTGATTAAGTGACAACGTAGAACTAATTGGACAACCAAAATTACAATCCAGGTCAAATTCTTTACCAAAGTGTGTATTGGACTTGTCGTTCCTACACTGCTTGAGGTAACCCTATTATGTTCCGAGTGGGAAAGGAATCGTTATGAGACAAATGAAATAGTGCGATATGATGCATGCCTTACGGCCCAAGGTTTATCTCAAAACGTCCTGTGATTGATAACAACATTATGAAATGTGGTTAGTGTTTTCTCCATGGGGATATAGATACAGAAATTGACATGTAAGTTCCTGAAGAAATACATGGACTGGTTCAAATAGTTCCAAACCACGGAACACCCTCTTAACTTGTTTGAGGCGTTCACTTACAATTCGACGGATGTGGTATACTCGTCTAAGTGATTATTTGATGAGTTATGGATATGAATTATGCCCTTGCATGTTAAACTATGAAGTCTTATTCTGAATTGCTAGAGTTACAGTTTATGTCGTTGACACGAATCTAACTAAGACTCCGGAAGAGCTTGAGAAAACTGCTTCGCACCTGAAGATTGAATTTGAGATGAAGGATCTTGGGAAAACTTGTTTATGCCTTGACCTGAAGTTGAAGCATTATTCTGACGGTATTTTAGTCTACCAGTTGAACTACACCCTAAATGTGTCACCTTTGAGTATATTGATCGTCCATACGTTATATGTAAATGAAACCCTTGAAGAGGATATGGAATCCAAAATTTCATATCTGAGTTCAACTTTGCGCTCCGTTGTACTTAGCTCATTGTATTTAGACAACATCTCTCTCGCTGTTAATCTTGGTAAAGATACAGCACCGCGCCTACACGCAACCACTGAATTGATATTAAAGACGTACCCTGAAGGTACTACTAGGGCAAATCCCAAATGCATCTCAGCAGATCCAACCCCCTTGATCCTCGAAATGATGCTTGTCTTGTTTGTTATGATGACGCAGGTTACTTATCAAAGCCACACAAGACAAAATCCCCAAATGGTTATGTCTTTATTGTTAGGGATTGTTTGGGCCCAAAATATCAGTTTGGGCCGAGTATAGAATTATTCTCGACCCAGAAGGCCTTACGACAGGCTTATCAGGGATCGTTTAGTTCTGGATCAGTTAGGTCGTGGGCTTCCAAACCTGGGTCGGTTAAGTCATGCTGCAAGACGAGTCGAATCTTGGTGCAATGAGGAGTCTCGGCAAGATTAATAACCCGAAAGTGAATCCGGCTCAATAAAGGACTAGGTTCATAATTAAAGTGAAAATAGGACTGGTCGAGTTAGTGTTTGATCAGGAGAAAAAGTCCTAATCCGGGTAGGTTTTTAACTCGACCTTGAAGGTATCCGGTGCTATAAATAGAGAAGGCTGTACATCGTTTGAGCCCCCTCCAATTCAACACACAATTGCCCTGTGCAAACTCTCTCAACAACTTTGAGATTTTTATTTTCTCTTTTTGCTGGCACATCTTCCGTTGGCATCAACAGCACTGTGAAAGTAACCGGTGATATCTTAAGTCGGCATAGATAACTCTGTCGTCATAGAATTAGCCGATCTCGCAGCATCTTCCGTTGGCATCAACAGCACTGTGGCAAGGACGGTTGGTTACCTATCCAAGTCTCGGTCTAGAAGGATTTCCGAATCCTTATTGATTGAGGTCATTTCATTAGCCTTCTCGGGGAAGTGAGGTGTTATAGTTTACTGAGCTCGGCGCATTGCACGCCGAGTTATTTTATGATTGGATACTCTCAAGTGGGATTTAGAGTTCGGCATTCAGACGGCTGAACCACGTTCACTATTAAGACTTATATTCACTTTGAGTATTTGTGCCCTTACACTTTGGTGTCGATTCGGCGTGAGTTTACTCTGACGAATAACATCACTGTGACCGAATCCGATGACGGTGATTCATGAACTTCGTAAGAATAGTAGCTTGTCTTTAGGTTCGAGAACCCAAGACGCCGAGACGTGTTCCTTCCTCGGTCACAATCGCAAGACGCAGAAGTCAGCCGCGCACCTAACGCAACATCAATAAATTTACTCCTCGACCGAGCTCAGCTGACGAGTTGGCACGTCCCGTATTCACTGAAGGACATAGTTAGCTTATAGATTACTCGACCTGCGCGTCACGTAGGCTTGGTAGTTTTTAGGGTCAACATTTTGGCACGCCCAGTGGGACCTAGTGCTAAACTACGAAGTTCATGCCAATTGAAACGCGATCGGTAAAAAAGAAAACCGTTATGGGAAAATCAACAACCGATTTGCCAATTCAGAACATAGGAGAAAGTGTGCCGCAGACGCAGAATCCTATCAACGCCGTAACACCTGAGTCCACGAGCGCGATTCGTCGAGAAAGGGAAGTTAATCTCGGCGGTCAGTTTCGCGGTCTTGAAATCCCTAACAGGAACACCTGCGTTCTCAATGAAGGGATAATGGAGGATTGTGACGAGGATGGTGGCGAAGGATCTGATCCACCAACAAGATCGTTTCTTCGAAAACGACTTGACGACCAATCTCGGACGGTTGAACAAACGTTTAGTCAAGGAATCAATAAACTGCATGACGTGATACGTAATACCAGTGAGGCATAAACCAGATTACTTGAAATATTGGTTAGTAAGGTCAGCGACGGTAGGTTTTTCGATCTTGCCCAGCACTTGCCACTAAGAAATAATCTATGACCAATCGTACCGGCCAAGTCAATCCTTGCTCGGCTCAAACCAATTAACTTTGAGAAATAAGGAGGATCAAATAGTAGGTCAAACGGATCCGACCAGAGAGTGGAAGCAACACCCGTCGATATGACCGAGGTCCAACGGATGATTGATTCGGCCAAGAAGAAAGGGCCGAAGTTCTCTAAATTTATACATCCGTATCTAGCTTATGTGGAACAGTTCGAATACCCTAGAGGTTTCAAAATCCTGGATTTTAGCCTTTTCGTCGGAGAATCATCCTTATCATCGTTAGAACATATGGCTCGTTTCACTGCGCAATGCGGAGATGTCAATAGCGACTTTCACAAGCTGCGACTTTTCAATTTTTCGCTGACCGGTTCAGCATTTGCTTGGTATATCAACCTCCTACCAAATTCTGTCCAGAGCTGGGAGGAGTTGGTCGAGAAATTTCATGAGCAGTTTTATCGGCCAGGGATGGAAATGTCAGTGTCCTCGTTAGCAAGGATGGCTCAAGCATCCGACGAGTCACCAATGGATTATCTTACCAGATTTAAATCAGCCAGGAATTGGTGCCGAGTACCTCTCCCCGAAGTCAAATTCGTCAGACTTGCTCTGAACGGTCTTGACGTAGAATATAAAAAGAAGATTTCGAGCAATATGATTATTTGCTCGGCCACTGAAGAAACAATGAAAACGTCAAAAGTTTATACTTTTGATATTACAAAGGCCGATGCAATTTTTGATCAATTGTTATCAACGAGGATCATCAAACTTCGGCCCGAGCATAACATTCCCAAGGCCGAAGAGCTTAAAGGAAAGATATATTGCAAATACCATAATTCAAGCAAACATTCGACAAATAATTGCGTCGTGTTTCGAGACATCGTCCAAAGCTGGATTGATAATGGCAAACTCATATTTCTGGAGAAGAAGATGAGTGTTGATACTGACCCATTTCCCACGGCAACAGTAAATATGGTAGATGCACGCCTACCTAAGGACAAAGGAAAAGGGAAGGCCGAAGCCGTTACAACGTAAAACTTTCTGAATCAGAATTCTCGGCCACGTTTCACTGCTGATTTTCGTTCAAACAAACCACCTACAGCTCTAATGAGACCCGCTATTGTCAAGCCCATGACAGAATACAACACTGACGAAGAAGGTGGGTCAGCGCTTTTATGCAGAAAGTGTAAAGCAAATGTCAACGCTGAGCCAAAGGAAAAGTTATCTCCGGCTATAATGGAACAACCTACAGCCGCAACACAGCAAAAAGTGCTCAACGCAGGCCAACATCAAGGGGTTTTGATAGGCTCGACCCTAAAGTGCGGGTGGAAAAAACATCTTCGGTCAGACGGTGCCTCGACTTTGATGCCCCATTTTATGACAAAGATTATTACATACGCAATTCTAGCAGCTCGGAATCATCACAGAGCCAAAAAACTTTCAAACCTTCTAAACCTTGAGACCAGCGTTGGTATACATATCACTCTTCGAAATGTGTATACACTGCACTGTCCAAATCCCAGAAACATCGACACCAAAGAATAGACTGCATGGCCCGCCGACGGGCAGCCCAAGAAACTTCGGTCCCTAAATGGCGGTCGAAGGAAACAGTTGCCAATGATGATTAACGACCATCTCCAACTATTATAACAGAGCTGGTTCAAGGGAAACGGCTAGTCAATCGAGATGTTGAAACCACATTTGAGGAGGCTGATAAACGGATCAAACTTCTTCTTCGGCCCGAAGAAATGAAGGCACACTTCGAGCATTTCAGGCAAGAAGCTGAAAGTACACTGTCCCCGCCAACCACACAAGAACCTTTGATCAAAATTCTACGGAATTTACATCCACCATTTCTCGGGGAGGCATTTGAATATATGCGAGAGTTTCATGAAAAACATTCCGCCAATGATCTATATGGCTTGCCAAAAGCATGTCAAGATATAATCTATCTCGTCCTAACTTGCCAGGATGCCGAGTGAATTATTCAGAAGACCTCAGACCCAGGATTGAAAGCTAGGTTCCAGCACATACGAGAAGCTCGAGTCATTGGCTTTGAAGTCGACCCATATACTGATATCGATGCAGCCGACCTTCATTTCTCAATGGAGGACCTTCAGTATTTACGATACCACTTCGAAGTCTTTTCAGCTGTTTCTCTCTTCGGCCTTACGACCAATGAAATAACACGAGTTGCACGGTTGGATGCCTATCTCGACACCAGGGATGCCCGTATAATGTACCAAGAGCAAGCTCGTATCCTGGCATCAATCCTAGACACATTTCCAATTTCAGATGCACCTGAGGCACCTACACAGAACAAACAGGCTTCCGAAGAGACACCGCGAGAACAAACCATTGAAGAATGAGCCGAGGAGTCTCTTAGTACAACTCCGACAGAAGCAGATGCTGCAGTCGGTGACCAGGAAAGAGAAGAGGCTGAAGAGGATGATCGTAACTCGATGGGCCCATCGGTCTTGGATAACATGGAAATCAGTATGGTCCATGTCTTGCTCGCTGATTTTCAATCGAGCACATCTCAACTGAATTTCCTCGATGGCGACGTAATTACCGAGGAAGCTAGTCACATTGTTTTTGTAACTGTTGCTGAAGTCGAGTCGACAACAAAAGATGACAACCTCAAGGCAGCTTTAGCCGAATTGTTTCCTCGCTCATCATTGGCCAAACTTCATCATTTGAAGCCATTGTATGTAACGGCCCATATCGAAGGGTATCCAGTCTCCAAAGTTTTTGTCGACTGTGGAGCCACTATCAATATCATGCCTGTAAATGTCATGAAGGCATTACGTCGCTCCAATGACAAACTTATTCCCTCCGGGATCACAATGAGCAGTTTCGTCGGAGACAAATTCCAAACCAAAGGGGTGTTTCCTTTAGCAGTAAACATTACCGGTCGTAATCACATGACCGCCTTTTTTATCGTCGACTCCAAGGCCGAGTATAATGAACTGCTCGATCGAGACTGGATTCATCAAACCAGCTATATTCCTTCATCATTGTATCAAGTGCTCGTTTTTTGGGACGGTAAATCAATCATTGTTCACCCGACCGATAGTCAGCCCTTCGAAGCTAACATGATCCAAGCACGGTATTATGATGACCACATCGACTACATCACCCTACAGGGTTTCAATGATGAAGGACGACCGACTCGGATTTCTGTTCAAAAAGTTATTGAGGTTGGCGTCGAAACTGTCCACAAGGATTCGACGAGACTCGGTTTAGCTAACTTTATCCCCGACCCCGATGTTTGACACCGATCGGGAAAATCATCGGGCCGCGGTTTCATCTACTATAGAACAACTGCTGGCTCATTGGTATACTATATCTAAGCAACTAAATTCAAGCGTTAACCTTGTCGAGTTCCTCGTCGAAGGAGATAATGGTCCTGTCTTATCTCTTGACAAAATTCAAGTTGCCCCGGCCGAGCTCGAAGACAATCGACCCCAAGTTAAGGACCCCTTGGAAGAAATTAATTTTGGGGCAGCCGATGACCCATGGCTTTTATTTATTAGTGCTTTACTTTCCCAACCTATGAAAGCCGAACTTCGTGCCCTGCTTGAGGAATTCAAAAATTGTTTTGCTTGGAGCTACCATGAAATGCCTGGCTTAGATCGCACTCTCCTCGAGCATGAGTTACGTATTAAACCTGGGTGTAAACCTTTCCTTCAACCACCTCAATGATTCTTGACCGAAGTGCAACTCGGTATAAAGGATGAATTGGTTCGGCTTTTGAAAACAGGGTTCATTCGGACAGCTCGATACGTTGAATGGTTGGCCAATATCGTTCCTGTTTTAAAGAAAAGTGGTGCATTGCGCATTTGCATTGACTTCAGAAATCTGAATCTGGCAACTCCCAAATATGAGTATACAATGCCGATTTCGGATTTGTTAATCGATGCCACGGTGAATCATGCGATCTTATCTTTTATGGATAGACATGCCGGGTACAACCAAATTTTCATTGCCGAAGTCGATGTGCACAAGACTGCTTTTTGTTGCCCGGGGGCACTCGGCACTTACGAATGGGTTGTCATGCCATTCGACCTCAAGAACGTTGGCGCCACATACCAACGAGCAATGAACACCATATTTCATGATTTAATTGGAACCATCGTCGAAGTCTACATCAACGATGTTATAATTAAATCTAAACGCCGGCAGACACATTTGGATTATCTCTGACAGGCTTTCCTCCGTATGCGTCAACACAACCACAAAATGAATCCTGCCAAATGTGCCTTCGGTGTGTCGACCGGTAATTTTCTCAGCTTCCTCGTGAAGGAGAAATTTTGTCCTAGCTAAGAACAAGTATGAACATTTGAATACACATGCAAGCTATTAACACTTTAAAGTAGACATGCATCCAAAAACAATTCATAAAACCCATGACTTTCAAAGCCTAGTATATGGTGAACCAATAAACTCTTTAACAACATTAAAGATAAGTAAAGATTTAGAGTTTCTTTACCCTTGAAGCTCATCCTTGTTCACCCAAGTGGAGGGCCTTCAAGTCACCTCCAAGCTCCTTGAATCCTCCTTGTGTTTTCCTCCCTTTAGTGCTCATTTGAAGATTTGAGGAAATGAGGATAAGTTCTCCAAAACACCAAAAGTTTGATGTCTCTAAGTCTCTTCACCAAGGATGTATCTTGTGAAGATGATATGGATGACTTAGGGAAGAAGAGATTGCTAGATGTCCCTTCCCTTAGTGGCCGGCCTCTTGGAAGAAAATGGAGAGAAAATGTTTCACCCAATTTCAACTAAAAAACCCTAAAAAGAAAATAGCTATAAAGTTGCTTTTATAACCTTTTCTTTGGTGAGTGGCAAACTTGCAATTAAGCAAGCTTTCACCATCCACCCTAATGGCCGGCCATCATATTGTTGTTGGGCTTGTTGCTCATTTTGTTTTAGTTGTCATACAACTTAAACATAATGGGCCTTTTGGACCAAAACGCTTTTGGGCCCCGAAACCCAAAACCAACATATAAGCCCAATACGAACCTTTCGTAAAATTTATTAACTAATTAATTAATCTTGACCATTCTTCAATTAAACCATTTAATTGCTTATCCATTTCATTTAATTTCTTCACATACATCCTTACTCGGTGTACGATCCATTAGGTTCCATTTAGCGAGGCAGTGGGCGATGTTACTCTTAACGATCGATTGTGAATTGAAACCACATTTCAATTCTCCCTTTGATGATTAGTGTTTGCTAATCATTAGGGCTTCCACAAACCATGAGTGACGCCTAGCAGAATATCATGGTTACCCAAGCTAAGTAGAATTGGTTGGAGAACCTATCCAATTACAACTACAATGCAATACGGTCTTTCTCTAATACAATACTCTTAATCACATTGTTTAAGTGATAGTTTGTTTCATGTCTACTATCCAATGTGATACTTTCCTATATGATTCCCTTGAATATGATTTGGAACAAACTTCCTAAGTCATATTCATTTGCTTTGGCCAAAGACTTTAGAATCATATCTTAGAGTATTCTCCTTCCACCTTGGAAGGTTAGAGATCCCTTGTTGTGCATTCATATGCCTACATGACTAGATAGCTTGACCCCAACAATGCCGTGGACATTCCAATGGAATGCCGTTTGACATGATCAAAGATCAAGGACCTAACCATTAGACATCTATGATGCCTCAGGTCAAATGACTACTTTGCATATTGCAACTTTAGAGTTCATACATGACATGTATGTTCGAACTCTCTTTTGATCGTAGTTCAGTGTACTCGATTACTCTTTCGAGCACCTATGTGTTTGTCTTAGTGTCCAACACCAAATGACTTGAGACTAGTCATACTCACGCTTGAGTCAACACAACACATACTAACCTTAGCGGATTGTCAATGCCCAATTGGCAATCCTATGGCTAGGAACGTTTTAGGAATGAACATAAGAGAAAGGTCTCGATAATCTAACTCACTTAGATCACTTATCTCTTAGAACAAATACATTCCTTGGATTCTCTTATTGCTTAAACACATGATACAATAAATAGTGATTAACAATAAGATTTGCCCTCCATTAAACATATAAAAGTTTAATACATTAAGTATTCCAAAAAGCTATTACATCAAATGAGTGGCTTTGTGGGCATACTTCCAACACCTCGTGCATCACCGTGGGATTGAAGTGGATGAAAATAAAGCACGCATAATCATCAATGCTCCACCCCCGACGACGAAGAAATAACTACAATCCTTACTCGGTAAGATAAATTTTCTCCGCCGATTTATAGCTAACTCGGCGGGTAAAATGAAAGTGTTATCTACGCTTTTGAAACTTAAGGATTTAGATAAATTTGAGTGGAAAGATGAGCATCAGGCGGCGTTTACACAAATCAAAGTTTCCCTCACGACACCACCTATCCTCGTCCCACCCCGACGCGGTAAGCCTCTCAAGCTATATATCTCGGCGGTCGAAGAGACCATCGGTTGTCTCCTCGCGCAAGACAACGATGCCGAACAAGAGCAGGCTATTTTTTACCTCAGTCGAAATCTCAATCAACCGGAGATCAATTATTTCGCCGTCGAGAAACTCTGTCTCGCCGTATTTTTCGTCGCCTCTAAGCTTCGGCATTACATGCTCCCATCGGTCACACAGGTCATTGCCCAGACCGACGTCATCCGCTACATGCTCACCCGACCAATCGTAAAAGGCTGAATTGGGAAATGGACAATGGCGTTGTCTGAGTTTAGCTTGTAATACGTGCCCCAGAAAGCTGTCAAAGGCCAGACACTGGCTGACTTCCTCGCTCAACACCCTTCCCCCTATGGTTTTGGGGGCACCAACGTCGAAATCGGCATGGTTGAAACGCGCGATAACTACTGGACGATGTACTTTGACGACTCAAGTACTTCATCCTCGGCTGGCGTCAGAATTGTCATTCAATCCCCAAACCACAATCGTTGGTATTTTTCGCTCAAGCTAGATTTTGAATGCACAAATAATCAGGCCGAATACGAAGCCCTTATCATCGGCCTTGGCATCCTTCATGACTTGCAGGCAACCCGTGCCCTTATCCTCGGTGACTCCGAACTTATGATTAACCAACTTAATAGATCTTTTCGATGCATGAGTTGTACCCTGGCACCCTACCACATGGTTGCCAGCTATTTGGCCGAATCCTTCGACGGTATTACATTTGAACATATTTCTCAGATCCATAATACCGACGCAGACGAATTGGCTCAAATCACCTCCGGTGCACAACTCCTCGGGGGCAAGCTAGGCCAAGAAATACCGGTGTTACGACAGCTATACCCGACTTTGGTTAACCAGTAAGTCCTTCGACGCGACAACGTGATACGCACCAGAGTCATGTCCTTACCTTCATTGTTAGACCGACAAGACCTTATAGATGTTTGCGTCATCGAGGCAATACCAGATGATTGGAGAAAGCCCATTATGCAGTATCTTGACAATCCCAATGGCAAACATAATCGCAAGACAAGAGTTCACGCCATAAACTATGTCACGTATCAAAACGAGTTATACCGAAGGGGTGAGGATGGTCTATTACTGCTATGCCTCGGCCTCAAAGAGGGTGCTCAAGCAATCACAGAAGTTCATGAAGGGGTTTGCGGAGCTTATCAGTCCGGACGTAAAATGCGGTGGTTGCTTCGACGACACGGTTATTTTTGGCCAAGAATATTAAAGGATTGTATCGAGTTCGCACGAGGGTGCATACAGCGTCAGATTCATTGTCTTATACAACGGGTCCCGGCCGTGTCATTACATTCGGTCACTAAACCATGGCCCTTTAAAGGATGGGCCATGGACGTATTCGGTAAAATCACACCATCTTCCGGGGCTGCCAAGCACGCATGGATACTGGAAACAACTGATTACTTCACTAAGTGGGTCGAAGCAAAATCATATGTCGAGCTAACGTCTAAAGAAGTTTGCAACTTCGTGGAAGAACACCTTGTGACCAGATTCAACGTACCAGAAACGATTATAACTGACAATGGCACAATCTTTACAGCCGAGAGGTTTAAAGAATATATGGCAAGTTTGAAAATTCAGCTTAAACAGTCTACACTGCATTATCCACAAGCAAATGGGCAGGCCGAAGCAAGTAACAAAGTGTTGATCAGCATTCTCGAGAAAATAATAAAAGAGAGGCCTGTCATGTGGCATTTAAAGTTAAATGAGGCTTTATGGGCATATCGAACATCACTCCGATCGGCGACTGGGACAACCCCGTATGCACTAACCTACGGACACGACGCAATGTTACCAGTTGAGCTAAGCATAAATTCGTTATGAATAATTGAACAGAGTAGTATGTTCATCGCCGAATATAATCAGTCCATGAGACAGGAGTTAGAAGACTTAGAAGAAGCGCGACTCGATGCTTATAACTTGCTGGTGGCACAAAAACAGATTACCGAGTGAGCATACAATTAAAAGGTCCGACAATCAAACGGTGTTTCCCATAGGAATTAAAGACCCTAGGTTCGGCAAATGGTCGCTGACTTGGGAAGGTCCTTTCGTCATACATAAGGTTCTCTGTAAAGGCGCATATCATCTTAGAGACTGAACTGGTTTAGTTCACAAATTGCCAATCAATGGGAAGTTTTTAAAGAAGTACTATCCGGTCATATGGGAAATGCGGGAATAGAAATTCATTTCATTAAGATCGATAGAAGAATACACAAATTGAGTTGGTCAATCAGTTTACATTTAAATAAATTCAGGGCGAAGAAGAAAGAAGAGTGCTGAGAAGAGCTTTAAGCTCCAGCCACCGCACCTCGCCCATTATGACCTCGGCCTGCCGGTTCTTCTTGTCCATCTTCAACTGCTCGATTTGTTTTGCGCTCGCCGCATACTCAATCAGACAATCTCTGCAACTCGACTCGAAGTCATTCGCAATCTCAGAAGCAATAGCCGACCTTCGTTTTGCCAGTTCGGCTATTTGATGATCGAGGTCGGCCAAGGCTTCCCTTTTCACCTTTAAAGCATTAATCTTCAGACGAAGAACGTCTTGGACGGCCATGGCAACTTTCAGATCTTGTTCAGCCTGAAGAGCGTTCTCAAGGACACTAAAAGTCTTCCGAACTTGCTCTAAGGTAGACGACGCCTGAACGATGGCTTCGACGCTCATTTGACCATCTGTGCCGAGGTCGTTTAGGCAGACACCCAATAAATCGAGGCCTTTGCGTTCAAGGACTTGTGACGCAGAGAGAGACAAAACTTTTTGCACCCGAACTAGAGCAGTTGAATTGGCGGGGTCAGTTGTAGGGGCCGAAGGGCCAGCCGCTTCAATAATACTTGACATGAGGGCTTTGAACTCAACTTCCCATGAAGCCTGCACACAAAAATCAGTTTAAGCTCAAGGAAATCACGAAAAGGGTAGCAAGAAGGTTTTGTTTTTTAAACCTGTCGAGAGGAGACTTCGACCATGTCTTCAAGATCGTTGCTCGAACCTAAAGAACTTAATGGCCGAGCCCAATATCTTAGATTACTTCTCAGTTCACGCGGCCGATGAAGGTTATCTACGTTCGATGACCACTGAGGTGGCCAAGAAATATAGATAACACCCTTCGGCTCATAGAATTTTTGATGAAAAGAGCGTACAGACACCTGACATTTAGTATTTTCCTGGTTTAGAGTTCTATGGCAGAGAAATAACCAAAGAAAGGCGGTAGAGGGTACTTACGAAGGTCGAAGTGGCTTCCTGCAGAGGAATATTGAGGTCCTGGTCCTGCGAATGAAAGGGCGTTTCCGCCGTCGCTTCTGGCTCTCCTGCAGGTCGTTTGCCACGGTCGGCCGTAGAAGGGCCAACTTGGACAGCCGCCTCGGACACAGAAGGAGGCACCTGACATTTAGTATTTTCCTGGTTTAGAGTTCTATGGCAGAGAAATAACCAAGGAAAGGCGGTAGGGGGTACTTACGAAGGTCGAAGTGGCTTCCTGTGGAGAAATATTGAGGTCCTGGTCCTGCGGATGAACGTGCATCTCTGTCGCCGCTTTTGGCTCTCCGGCAGGTCGTTTGCCATGGTCGGCCGTAGAAAGGCCAACTTGGACAGCCGCCTCGGACATAGGAAGAGGTTGACGGCAGGGTCGAAAACGACTCGCCAGTGGAACCTCGTCGTTCCTGTCGCTCTCTTCCAGAACAAAGGCCGAGGGTTTTGGATTTTCAGGATAAGTTCCCTTGGTCACAGGGGTTGCCTCTTCCATGACAGGTGCAGCCTCGACCGGTGGAACAACAACTGGTTTACCTACTTTAGAAACAGGCCGTACTTGGACTATTTCTTTGATCGAAATTGGTCGTTTCTCAACCAAAGCTTGGGTGATGGGGGGAGAAGGGGAAACACTGGGAGTCGTCGCCCCCGTAGTTTGACTGGAGATAACGTGAATCTCCAGTTCCCCTTTCTTTGCCAACTTTTTGACCCGTTTGGAGGGCCGAGGAGCTTCGATGGCTGGCTCGACCTCTTGACGAGGCCGTTTGCTCAACACGGCCTGCACAGCGGTCTTAGCCCTCTTAGAAATGACTGATTTTTTCTCCGCCGCAACCGCAGCGACCACTTCCACCTTTTTCAGTGGTCGACTACCTGGGAAAGTAAAAGCAAATCATCGAAGCCGACTAGTAGTTCAAAATTGAAGGAAAAAGGTAGAAATAAACTGTTACCTTAGGGTTGGGGGGCAGGAGCCTTTTTAGGTCGATCACCCAAGATTTTGTTCAGAACGGTTTCGACTGGAACACTAAAAAACTGTTGGGTATACTCTTCTCACCAATCACCGAAAGTGTTAGTGCAAAGAGGTTCTGGAGTGACCGGTCGAAGATGAAATTTTTAGCACTGCTCCTGGAAATCTCTTTTGGCGTCGTTGCATTCCTTCTCTGAAGAGCCAGGTTCGCATCCACAGCTTAGGACGGACCGTGAGGAGAGAATGGGGACTGGGTAACCTTTGAGGTAGCCAAGCTGCCGAGCGAGGAAGTTGGGATGATACACTTCCCAACTCGCTCGGCGACCCTCACAGCCAAGAGACAGGTCACGGGCAAGCACGAAAGACCCCCAAGATTGATGAAGGTTAGCATCTTCGTCCGTGCCCCACGCTGATGTAGGAAGTCTGATCGACGAAGGGTATTCTCGACGACGGTAAATCAAGAACTCGTCATCAGAAAGGTCGTTAAGAGCGAAAAAGTATCTGAAGACTTCTTCAGCTTGGTGAGGGGGGATTGGCCGAAAATCCAGCTGAGGGCCGATCACTTCATTGGGCGAGAAATTAGCAATCGTTGGCCGAAGAGGAGCAAAGTAGACCTATAGCCAGAGTTGGAAGACCCAGAGGGGACTATTCTGCTGCGGATCGATCTTATCTAGGGTCGTTTCGGCCAAACAGCGTAGGAGATGGGCGAGAATGGCTGGGCTGAGTGCTAGAGTGTGACCGCTAGCTAGGGCTTCGACCACTGGCATATTGTCGACCAGACACTTATTAGATTTGGTACAACATATAAATTTGTTGTACCAATAGAAGAAGAAAGCCTCTTATTCTCCTTCTCGCAGAGCCTCTTCTCCTCGGCCGGTAAAATAGAGATAGAGGGTGTTATAGTTGAAGAAGTTCTTGTGAAGCTTTTGAACCTCTTCTTTCGAGGGTGTTTGGTCTTCACCGCTTAGCGTCTCAAGGGCCCGTTTGTCGAAGAGCGCTTTCAAGTTAAGGTTCGACAGGTACCCAGAAAGGGCAGTGTCGATTGGGATTCCAATCGGGGAAGTCCCCAAGATAGCAGTAAGATCAAGGATGGTGGGGCCAATGGGGCTGAGAGGGAGGACCATGGTGTTGGTGGTCGAACACCAGAAGCATAAGGCCGCTAGGATGAGCTCCTTATCCAGGATGACCTCCATGGACGAGAGGTAAATAGCGTCGTAGATGCCGAGGGCTTTCCATTGCTCGCTAAAGAGCTTTTCCATTCGTACAACCCAGGCTGCCCAAGTTGTAGTGGTCGAAGGCCAAGAGCCTTGAAGCCTTGCCACATCCCACTTCGACCATTCAAACCCTTGTAGCAAGGGTGATAGGCAGTGCTCCTGGAGAAGTCCAGTGATGATTGATGGTACTGCCGCTTTAAAGAGAGGACCCAAGATTTGATAAGGGGTGCTCATGTCACTTTTGAATCGTATGGTTTTGATCGAACTTCGATCAATAATTTTCCGACATTGGTCACATTCCTTGGAAAACTTGGAGATGAAGGAAGCCATTGTAAGGGGGTTAAAAAAATGCGACACGAAAGAAGTTTTTCTGGGTTGGAGATTTGAAGACGAAAATCTAGAAGGAGAGGATGCACTGGAGAGCGATGGCAAGAATTTCAGAAAATTTAAAAGTGTAAAGTACAAATAAGAGAATTTCGATATTTATAGAATGGTGGAAGGAATGGCAATCGTTCGAAATTCAAAATGAAGGGTAAAATCGACCGAGAAATTCGCTAATCATTATGAACATTTAGAAAATCCAGTTGAGAAGACCGAGGGTTTCGTGTTTCGGGGGACGCACGATTGCGTGTGACGGTGAGATTTATGGTGAAAGACGTCTTAGCGTCTGCACGATGCTGAATGGTTCGCAGATCAAGGCGGCATGGTTGTGTTCAGCAACAAGGTCATGATGGTATGACGGTTCAGGGAGCCGCACGCTTTAAAAGTCATTATTAGGGATTAGCCGTATAAAAGGATGCCACGTGGTGTATTGGTTAGCAGGATCAAGATCATGCAATCGTGCTCAATAAATGCACCTTGGAAATAGAGTATTTGGATTTTGAGTGTTAATTTTGCTTCTTCAAGGTCGGAGCTCGACCAGAGGATTCAGGCTGAGGACCTCAGAAGCGAGAGGGCAATGTTTGGGCCCAAAATATCAGTTTGGGCCGAGTATAGAATTATTCTCGGCCTAGAAGGCCTTACGACAAGGTTATCAAGGATCGTTTAGTTCTGGATCAGTTAGGTCGTGGGCTTCCAAACCTGGGTCGGTTAAGTCATGCTGCAAGACGAGTCAAATCCTGGTGCAATGAGGAGTCTCGGCAAGATTAATAACCTGGAAGTGAATCTAGCTCAATAAAGGACTAGGTACACAATTATAGTGAAAATAGGACTGGTCGAGTTAGTGTTTGATCAGGAGAAGAAGTCCTAATCCTGGTAGGTTTTTAACTCGACCTTGAAGGTATCCGGTGCTATAAATAGAGAAGGCTGTACATCGTTCGAGCCCCCTCCAATTCAACACACAATTGCCCTGCGTAAACTCTCTCAACAACTTTGAGATTTTTATTTTCTCTTTTTGCTGACACATCTTCCGTTGGCATCAACAGCATTGTGAAAGCAACCGGTGATATCTTAAGTCAGCATAGATAGCTCTGTCGCCGTAGAATCAGCCGATCTCGCAGCATCTTCCGTTGGCATCAACAACACTACGGCAAGGACGGTTGGTTACCTATCCAAGTCTCGGTTAAGAAGGATTTCCGAATCCTTATTGATTGAGGTCATCTCATTAGCCTACTCGGCGAAGTGAGGTGTTACAGTTTACTGAGCTCGGTGCATTGCACGTCGAGTTATTTTATGATTGGATACTTTCAAGTAGGATTTAGAGTTCGGCATTCAAACGGTCGAACCACGTTCACTATTAAGACTTATATTCGCTTTGAGTATTTGTGTCATTACACTTTGGTGTCGATTCGGCGTGAGTTTACTCTGACGAATAACATCACTGTGACCGAATCCGACAATGGCGATTCGTGAACTTCGTAAGAATAGTAGCCTTGTCTTCAGGTTCGAGATGTTGGAAATGTGCCCTAAAGCCAATCATATGATGATACTTTACGGACATTTCACATGTTAAACTAATCTAGTTTAACTATAAAGGGCAAAGATTATTGTTTGAGCCGTCTCATATAAATGTTATATGCTTAAACGATAAAGTCCAAGGAATATGTGATTGGGAGAATGTAATCTAATGAAGTTAGATTCATGAAACCATTCTTTCGTAGACACATCCTAAATGTTCATGATCATAGGATTGCCAATTGGGCATTGACAGTCCGTCAAGATCGGTACGTGCTATGTCTTCTCTCAGGGAGAGTGACTAGTCTCGAGTCATTGGTGTGTGTGACATCAAGACAAGTACGTAGGTGCTCAGTAGAGAATGAGTTCACTGAACGCGATCAACGAAGAGTTCTCATACTCATGTCACATGAGAACTCATGGTTGGGATAATGCAAATTAGTCCTTTGACCTGAGGCATCACAGTTGTCTTGTGGTTAAGTACTTGATCTTTGATTATGTCAAAGTCTCCCCTTCGGGGTGTCCACGGCATCGTTGGGGTTAAGCCACTTAGTCATGGAGGCAAGTGAATGCGCAACAAGGGATCTCTAACCTTCAAACCGTTTGAGGGAGAATACTCTATGATATGATTTAGAATCTCTGGCCAGAGTATGAATGAGATTTGGGAATGCGTTCCGAATCACATTCAAGGAAATCATATAAGCACACGAATCACATTGGATAGTAGACATGAATAAATAAACTATCAAACCAAACAATGTGGTCAGGAGTATTAGATTAGAGAAATATCGTATTGCATTTGCAATCCCAGACTGAATAGGTTTTCTCTACCTCTTCTGATTAGCTTGGGTAACCATGATATGCTGCAAGGTGTCACTCATGGTTTGTGGAAGCCCTAAACGTGTGTAATCACTAAAGGGAGAATTGAAAGTAAGTTTCAATTCACAATCGATGTAAAATGGTTTTAATCGCCCACTGCCTCGCTAAAAGGAACCTAATGGATCGCACACCGTGTAAGGAGGAGATTGAAGAAATAATGGAGATGAGTAAGAATGATTAAATGGTTTAATCATTTATTTATGGCAAGGGTTAATTAATATGTTAATTAATCAAACAAATAAGTTCGTTAAAGCCCTCGGGATAGTTTTGGACCTTAAGGCCCAATGGGCTTCGAACGTCAAGCCCATTAACTTAAGTTGTATGACAACTTAATGAATAATGATTCACAAAGGCCCAATTAGTCCAAAATATCCTAATGGCCGGCCATATTGTTTAGGGTAGTGAACTTGGACTTATTTACAAGTTTGCCACTCAAATGAATAAAGGTATAAATATGACTTTATAGCCAAAATTCATTAAGGGTTTGTTTTGGAGAAAATTGGTGAGAACTTGTCTCTCCATTTGTCTCTAAAGAGGCCGGCCACCTTGGGGGGTGCATCTTGCAATCCCACTACTCCAAGGTCACTCATTTCTTCTCCAATCTCTCCTTGGTGAAGAGACTTAGAGGTTCTCAATTTTGGGAACTTGGAGAAACCTATTCATCCATCCAAATCCATAGATTTAAGATGCAAGGAATGAAGGCCCTCTCTTTGGGTGATTAGCCTTTGCTTATGCAAAGAGGAATCTACAAAGGTATAAATTTCAACTCACTTTGTTTTGAGTTGAGTTTTGGTTCACCAATCTACTAGGCTTTGAATTTCATGGTTAATGTTTTGTTTTTAAGTGCATGCAAGCATGATTCCGCCTTTAATTGTTAATTGCATGCTTATTGATGTTGCTTAAATGAACATGTTTTCACAAAATAATCCTTCAAGTGGTATCAGAGCCTAGGTCTAGTAGTTGGTGAATCCTTTTGTGTTTTGTAGTTCATAGTTTGTGATTTAAAAGTTGTAATATGTTACAAGCTTTATTCTTGTTTCTTTGAATGTAAATTTTGTTAGAAAATTTGCCATCTCAAATGTTGTGGATGTAGTTCATATGAGCATGAATATTGAAGCTAAAATTTGGTGCCATGACTTTGGGGATTTTCGGCCAAATCCAAAGGGTGGATTTTTTGGTTCTTGTTTGACTTGTTAAAAGTGTTTTCAAGTGACTTTTGGAACCCCTATGTACCCTAGTTTGGTTAGATGTTATTTCCCTAAAGTTTGAATGGTTTTGGAATGTTTTTGGGTGGAAAAAGTTCATGGAAAAATTTTGGGTTTTTCATGTATGTTCTTCATTGTTCTTGACATTTTTGCCAAGAACAAAAAGGTTTGTGTTTTGATTCAAAGTTTTGATTTATTTCATAAAATTTATGTTTTATGTTTTTCAAATGATTTATTGCATTAAATATTTATTTGAATGGTGATGGAAATGGTGATGGGTGTGTAAGGATTAATTTCCTTTCACACACACCACTTGCACCACTTGTTGCTTTATGTCTAAAACTCACAAATCAACACACACATCACAATATCCTCTTCCAAAACCGGCCACCCCCTAGTGGGGGTACTTTTGGGGCCTTTTATGCAATTACATAAAGTTTTGATACTTTTGTGTATTTGCACTTTGGCCCAAAAGTTTACGTTTTTACGTTTAGGTCCAAAAACGCTAAAGGACAAATTGTTTTGCTCCTTTAATGAAGTTTTTACATTGATTAAATTTTGGGTTCTATTGTAATTACATGAAGTAGTGGACTTTTGTGTCTTTACAAAGTGACCCCAAAAGTTTTGCAATATAGCCCAAAAGTTGAGGTTAATTGCTTTATGGCCCAAATTAAGTAGAGAACAAAATTGTTTTGTCTCTTTAAATGAGAATTGGATTTTCATTTTGTTTAGCTCCATTTAAATCAATTTTATGGATACAAAAACCAAATGAAAATTGTTGCATTCAATTTAATTAGTTAAAGTGTTAATTAATTAAAGGGTGATTATGAACCTAAGCCTAATATAATTGAGCTATGTGAAAGGCCGTTTCAAATTTGTTTGAACCATGGGAATGTGTAGATTAGATTTTGGTTGTAATTTGATTTGATCAAATGTTGTAAAAGGGCATAATCCCTTCTTTACTTTAAGGTAATTTGTTTTATGCAAATGTTGTAATGAGCATAAGCTCACCTTTACTTTGAAATACTTCTTTCTTACTTTATATGATATGCATGAAAATGAAGTAGTTGGGTCCAACGCCCCTAAGACAACACTCCTTAATGTGATTAAACGCGTAGCTAAAATCAATCACCATCCCTAGACCGAGATTCAACACAAGGCTCGTGTTGAATCTAAACAAAGGTTCATAATCATCCTAAGGCCCTAAGGCAACTATATAGTCCATCAAATGAATGCAAAGGTTATGTTAGTAGTATCATATACTCTTGCTTTAAAAACCGTTTTATAAAGCATAGTGGGAGTATTATATACAACTAAAAACAATCATATGGACCAATAGTTGTAATAGGACCAAAATTGTTTTAATAGAGATTAAAATGTATGTTTATATGTGATGAGACCTAAAACCCTCAACCAAACCATTATTAAGTTGATAAGCGTGAGAGTGCTTAGAACACTCTTTCGTAGGCCTTCCACCGTGGTGGGATCCAATCGTTTATGACTTGTACACCGGCTTCACCCTATCATGGGGGAGTACAAAGTGCATGCTTATACTCAGGAGGAATCCATAAACATATGATGAGGTGAGTGTAGGCAACGAGGATGGCCGACATCGTATCATCGTGAGGCTATTCTTGAACCCCTTCACGAACTAAGCATGGTGGGAATGACTTAACTAAGTGCAATGGAGCCAACATCATATCATTGTGAGGTGACATTCTCTAGAGGCCAAATAAGATGGGTACTTGCATTAGTTGCAAATGAGTAAGCGTACTCTCTCATTATTATTAATGCTAGCCAACATCATATCATTGTGAGGTGGGTTTGGTAATAGTGAGCCTCCCATAACCTACTAAGAGTTTCATCCAAAACTCTCGAATTCCAATGAGGGATATGGAATTTGCCAAAAATAGTGGGTGGTGCTATTTGATTTAAAGACCCGAATCAAATGACTTAAAATCAATCAATTTATATTCGTTATGTATTTGTTTACCAAGATATTTGCAAACGCTATCCAAAACCTTGACAAAGAAAAGCCGAAAGTTTAGTTTCCGGACTTAGTACTACAAAACCATAGATTGTCTTTAATGGCTTGTAAATGTACCTAAGTAGTCTCATCCTCACAATCTTCCTATTGATAATGTATCATTAGAAGAATATGTTAGAAAAGTCTATCATAAAGAGGACAACAATTTTAAATGTCATAATTCTTCAATTACAAATTGTTGTATGAAGAAATAAGAGTTGCTTTGAACAACCCTTAATCAATACAAACATTAGTGCTTGTTTCTTTGTTACATGAACAAGGAACTTGAGAAGAAAGCACAAAGGCATGGACACTTTATGTGCCATGATTCTTCACTTACAAATTGTTGTATGAAGAAATGAGAGTTGCCTTGAACAACTCTTGAAAGTTTGTAATTATGTTTAGAACATAATGGTTGATTGACAAAAATAGTCCATTAACATGGACTTATCATGATTTTGAATCATTGAGTGTTGAAGTGATAAACCACTTAACGAGACGGAAACTAGGAAAGGACTTCACCTTTGTTTCCCTATCCTTATATTTCACTAAGTTTATTGTAAACTATGTAGTGAACAATAACCACATACTCTCCAAAATGTTTGATGTGTATAACACAATTGAAATAAGTTTCAAGAGAGATAGTGGGAGTTTAGGGACCATGACTATTGTAGTCAAAGGAGAAGTCAAATGAAGAAGATAAAATTAACTCCAAGGGAACGAACTTTCTTTATGAAAGGATGGACATTGGAAGGGGTATTTGCAAGAAATGTCTTGCAAGTGTCAAGAACACATCTTTCGAAGGTGTTGTAAATTGTTCTTGAAAAGTTCAAAACAGTTGGTTCTTCTACTTGAATGCTTGATTCCGTATTAGTAACTATGTTTTACAATCGTTGTAAAAGTGTGACTAATAAGAAGTAGAAGATATATGAGAGAAGAAAAAGGTGCTTCACATTCGGAACGTGAATAAAATAAAGATCTCTGTGAAAGCAGATAGTACTTACTTCCTCATATGAACTACCAAAGAAATTGGAAAAACATAGATTGTCTTTACATTCCAATTTTAAGGAACTAAATTCCGTCACTATGTGAAATGGATAAATATTTTGTTTGACAAAACATTGTTCTTTATTAATCAATGATTGGATTATGGTAATCTAATTGATTGTCTCTATAGTAGAGATAATATGGTGGTGTTAAATGTTTAGAATACAATGATGCTTAAAACCCAAAAGGTTGCAAGGTAGTGACTAATCCCAACTAAAGTTGTGATACCTCTAAAACATAAATTACGAGTTGGTCATAGATGGACGCTTTGGATCGTTAGATCCGGATCCAATACCTTCTTGTTAAAATTGTATAGAGACGAAATGTTCGAATCTTTATTCTTTTGGAAAGAAGAAAGAATCACAAAGTTGTTGAGGTTAATTCACTTAGATGTTAGTGGCACTTGTCCACAAACATAATACTACTCATGTTGTATGACATTCACCGAAGATCACTCTCGGTTGGACTATAGTTTATTTTGAATAAACACAAGTCCGAATACTTTGCAAAAGTTTTCAAAGAATTCAAGAAATGTAAGTAGATGAGTAAGACATCTAAAGTATTTACCTCCTTAGATTTGATCCAAGGAAAGGTAACACTTTAGATGAGTTTCCTTGAAAGATATCAAGGAAAATAGCATCATAAGATAATGTATTTCTCCATTAGGAGAAGAACGAACTCGAATAAGATTTAGTTCGTTAGATGTTATCTATTACCCATATATAGGATATATACTTCTAAAACAATATGATTGTCAATGAGAAGATCTTCCAATATTTTCATGACTCCATAAGATGTAGTTGGAAAGAAAGACAAATCTTAAAACATGTTAAGATTTGGGGTTGTGTGCTAATAAACAATATTTGTTTGATAACAATCTTGTGGGATATCCTTAAATTAACTTTTGGATATCGCTTCTATAAACCAACTAACAAATGTTGTTTTGTTGGGTAGTTCATTGTAATCCTACAATGTGATTTGCCTAAGAGCAAATGAACGAGGGATAGAACTCAAAGAATGGTTCTTTGAGAGACAAGATAATAATCAACAAATATAACAACCTAGTTCCTATACCAAAAGCTCCAAGGTAGTCGAGAAGGATTTATAAACCGTCTCAGTTGAATGGTTTGAACTTTATGACTATGTCATAGAGTTGCACCTCTTAATTCGAAAGAAATAAGAATGAAAATCCTTATGACTACATTGAGTGTATATATGATATATACTCAAGAAAATGGTAAAGTACCATTTGACCCGAAATAATGAAACCTTCATAAGCTAATTGGTAGCTTAAGGTGACTACAATCAAAGAGAATGGTTGACTTTGAAGGAACCATTTTTGACGTAGTCTTAGTTTCAATTAATTCGAAGATTGCTAGCTACAATTAAATGGTGATTCAATGTTTGGACATAATATAGGTTTCCGAAACCATTATTAAGATAGTCTTGATAATATATGTCTAAAACTATGAATCACAAGACATGTAAGTTGTAGAGATCCATCCATCATGGATCTTAGCAAGCTAGTGGGAGCTATAAGCATCTTATGAGAGAAAGGTCAAATCGTTTGATTTCTCATAAAGATGTAAATGAATCTTTTATTTACTAGGTTTACAAAAGATTAGTGGGAGTTAATCACATTCCTAAATTTGTATATATATATATATATATAAATATATATGTGATATATATGAATGTATATATGATATATTAATTTTGGAAATGAAAAGAATACTTCTTCGTTAAAGTTATGACTTTAAACATTCTATAAACGATAGAATGTATATGGGAGACATAGTCTATAAACATGGGAAGTAAATCTATAATGATAGATTTCAAGATATAATTTTGATTATATCAATCCCTAATAATAGACAAAAGATGCTAGGAAGTTTCTCATATGATGATAAACTTCAATTAGAATGACGAGTCTAGTGAGACTAGCAAGTTGCTCTTCTCAAAGGGAACGTACCCTTTGACTCCCAAAGAAATAATGCGTAAATAGAATCCTTTATGCATACGCACAAAGGTGATTTATGTATTTCATATTGTATGAAAAACATTGATATGAGTTGTACCTAGAACGGTACAAGACGATATCAGTGCAAGCCCAGGATCAGAACCATGGCAACTGTCAAGTGAGTCCTTAAGTATTTAAGAAATACTAAAGGATAAATTCCTCAAAGATCGAGGAAGAATTAGAGTAACGTAATGGAAGCGTAAATGTATTAGATTATGAATCTAATCCATCATTGGATGTTTCTTCATTATGAATGAAGAGATAATCAAATATCTCTTTATTATGACTAAAGAGATATTTGGATGGAAACATTAAAGTAATGACTTTAGTGTGTTCCATTATGAATGCAAAATATATTGCCATATAGAAGTTTACAACAATGTTGTTTAGATGGGAAAGTTCATTTATGAACTCTCTATTCGGTTCCAACCAGAAAGTGTATGACACTAATGGGGCGATAGCTCAAGCCAGGGAATCAAGGTCTCATCAAGGTCCGAACTCAAATGAGAGACTGAACCACATGATTGAGAATCATGTATAATGGTGACGTCGTTATTCTCAAGGTTGCTTCTATGGATAACATATAGATATCCATTGTCTAGGCCTACTACTCAGCCATTTATGAAATGACTACAGAAGAGGTATCATCATTGATGAACAAGCTGATTGGCTCTAGTATAAGTGGGAGATTGTTGGAAATGTGCCCTAAAGCCAATCATATGATGATACTTTACGGACATTTCACATGTTAAACTAATCTAGTTTAACTATAAAGGGCAAAGATTATTGTTTGAGCCGTCTCATATAAATGTTATATGCTTAAACGATAAAGTCCAAGGAATATGTGATTGGGAGAATGTAATCTAATGAAGTTAGATTCATGAGACCATTCTTTCGTAGACACATCCTAAATGTTCCTGATCATAGGATTGCCAATTGGGCATTGACAGTCCGTCAAGATCGGTACGTGCTATGTCTTCTCTAAGGGAGAGTGACTAGTCTCGAGTCATTGGTGTGTGTGACATCAAGACAAGTACGTAGGTGCTCAGTAGAGAATGAGTTCATTGAACGCGATCAACGAAGAGTTCTCATACTCATGTCACATGAGAACTCATGGTTGGGATAATGCAAATTAGTCCTTTGACCAGAGGCATCACAGTTGTCTTGTGGTTAAGTACTTGATCTTTGATTATGTTAAAGTCTCCCCCTCGGGGTGTCCACGTGAAGGATTTATTTTGAAAAACATGTTCATTTGAGCAACATCATATGGCATGCAATTAACAATTAAAGGCGGAATCATGCTTGCATGTACTCAAAAACAAAACATTACCATGAAATTCAAAGCCTAGTAGATTGGTGAACCATTAATCAACTCAAAACAAAGTGAGTTGAAATTATTACCTTTGTAGATTCCTCTTTGCATAAGCAAAGGCTAATCACCCAAAGAGATAGGGCCTTCATTCCTTGCTTCTTAGATCCATGGTTTTGAATGGAAAAATAGGTTTCTCCAAGTTCCCAAAATAGGGAACCTCTAAGTCTCTTCACCAAGGTTTGATTGTAGAAGAAATGAGTGACCTTGGAGTAGTAGGATTGCTAGATGTACCCTCCAAGGTGTTGGCCTCTTTAGAGAGAAAATGGAGAGACAATTCTCACCCATTTTCACCCAAAATAAACCCTTAATCACATAATGAATATTTGGCTATAAAGTCCTTTATATAGTCCCTTCAAATAAGTGACCTAAAGAACAAAAACCCTAATTCATCTACATGGCCGGCCTACTTTGTGATTTTTGGGCTTTTGGGCCTTTGTGAATCTTTATTCATTAAGTTGTCATACATCTTAAGTCAATGGGCTTGACATTCGAAGCCCATTGGGCCTTAAGGTCCAAAACTATCCCGAGGTCTTTAACGAACTTATTCGTTTGATTAATTAACATATTAATTAATCCTTGCCATAAATAAATGATTAAACCATTTAATCATTCTTACTCATTTCCGTTTAATCTTCAATCTCCACCTTTTATGGTGTGCGATCCATTAGGTTCCTTTTAGCGAGGCAGTGGGCGATTAAAACCATTTTACATCGATTGTGAATTGAAACAATTTTCAATTCTCCCTTTAGTGGTTATACACGTATAGGGCTTCCACAAACCATGGTTGATGCCTAGCAGCATGTCATGGTTACCCAAGCTAATCAGAAGAGGTTAGAGAACCTATTCAGTTCGGGATTACAAATGCAATACGGTCCTTCTCTAATCTAATACTCTTGACCACATTGTTTGGTATGATAGTTTATTTACTCATGTCTATTATCCAATGTGAATCGTTTGCTTATATGATTTCCTTGAATGTGATTTGGAACGCATTCCCCAATCTCATTCATACTCTGGCCAGAGATTCCAAATCATATCATAGAGTATTCTCCCTCAACTGTTTGAAGGTTAGAGATCCCTTGTTGCTCATTCACTTGTCTCCATAGCTAAGTGGCTTAACCCCAACGATGCCGTGACACCCCGAGGGGGTGAATTAGACATAATCAAAGATTAAGGACTTAACCACAAGACAACTGTGATGCCTCAGGTCAAAGGACTACTTTGCATTATCCCAACCATGAGTTCTCATGTGACATGGAATATAAGAACTCTTCGTTGATCACGTTCAGTGAACTCATTCTCTTATTGAGCACCTACGTACTTGTCTTGATGTCACACACACCAATGACTCGAGACTAGTCACTCTCCCTGAGAGAAGACACAGTACGTACTGATCTTAACGGACTGTCAATGCCCAATTGGTAATCCTATGATCAGGAACATTTAGGATGTGTCTACGAAAGAATGGTCTCATTAATCTAACTTCATTAGATTGCATTCTCCCAATCACATATTCCTTGGACTTTATCGTTTAAGCATATAACATTTATATGAGACGGCTCAAACAATAATCTTTGCCCTTTATATGTTAAACTAGATTAGTTTAACATTTGAAATGTCCGTAAAGTATCATCATATGATTGGTTTTAGGGCACATTTCCAACACCACGACATCGTTGGGGTTAAGCCACTTAGTCATGGAGGCAAGTGAATGCGCAACAAGGGATCTCTAACCTTCAAACCGTTTGAGGGAGAATACTTTATGATATGATTTAGAATCTCTGGCCAGAGTATGAATGAGATTTGGGAATGCGTTCCGAATCACATTCAAGGAAATCATATAAGCACACGAATCACATTGGATAGTAGACATGAATAAATAAACTATCAAACCAAACAATGTGGTCAGGAGTATTAGATTAGAGAAAGACCGTATTGCATTTGAAATCCCAGACTGAATAGGTTTTCTCTACCTCTTCTGATTAGCTTGGGTAACCATGATATGCTGCAAGGTGTCACTCATGGTTTGTGGAAGCCCTAAACGTGTGTAATCACTAAAGGGAGAATTGAAAGTAAGTTTCAATTCACAATCGATGTAAAATGGTTTTAATCGCCCACTGCCTCGCTAAAAGGAACCTAATGGATCGCACACCGTGTAAGGAGGAGATTGAAGAAACAATGGAGATGAGTAAGAATGATTAAATGGTTTAATCATTTATTTATGGCAAGGATTAATTAATATGTTAATTAATCAAACGAATAAGTTCGTTAAAGCCCTCGGGATAGTTTTGGACCTTAAGGCCCAATGGGCTTCGAACGTCAAGCCCATTAACTTAAGTTGTATGACAACTTAATGAATAATGATTCACAAAGGCCCAATTAGTCCAAAATATCCTAATGGCCGGCCATATTGTTTAGGGTAGTGAACTTGGACTTATTTACAAGTTTGCCACTCAAATGAATAAAGGTATAAATATGACTTTATAGCCAAAATTCATTAAGGGTTTGTTTTGGAGAAAATTGGTGAGAACTTGTCTCTCCATTTGTCTCTAAAGAGGCCGGCCACCTTGGGGGGTGCATCTTGCAATCCCACTACTCCAAGGTCACTCATTTCTTCTCCAATCTCTCCTTGGTGAAGAGACTTAGAGGTTCTCAATTTTGGGAACTTGGAGAAACCTATTCATCCATCCAAATCCATAGATTTAAGATGCAAGGAATGAAGGCCCTCTCTTTGGGTGATTAGCCTTTGCTTATGCAAAGAGGAATCTACAAAGGTATAAATTTCAACTCACTTTGTTTTGAGTTGAGTTTTGGTTCACCAATCTACTAGGCTTTGAATTTCATGGTTAATGTTTTGTTTTTAAGTGCATGCAAGCATGATTCCGCCTTTAATTGTTAATTGCATGCTTATTGATGTTGCTTAAACGAACATGTTTTCACAAAATAATCCTTCACGAGAACCCAAGAGGCCGAGACGTGTTCCTTCCTCGGTCGCAATCGCAAGACGCAGAAGTCAGCCGCGCACCCAACGCAACATCAATAAATTTACTCCTTGGCCGAGCTCGACCGACGAGTTGGCATGCCCCGCATTCACCGAATGACGTAGTTAGCTTATAGATTACTCGGCCTGCGCACCACGTAGGCTTGGTAGTTTTTAGGGTCAACAAGGATATTATAATATGTTGGAGGTCCACGATATGACCGTAGTTGCGAAATCTTCGAATCGTTCCAAGACTCACCTCACTTCACTACGCCACAAGTGAGACATGGTTAGGAGTTCTTGTTGAGCATATTGGAAGTACTTGTTGTTTTTATCTATCGTTGAGTCCCAACGACGATCCATGAAGATTATGCCGCATGTATCAACTCGACCAAGCCATGATACATCAATAAAGTCAACGCCAAAACATATTGCGTCTACATCTACATCATCAAAGCATCAAGAGATTGAAGTCATGCAAGCCGATTCCAGACAACCTTGCTGACCTCTACACGACGTCATTGCCGAAGTCAACCTTCCAAAAGCTTGTCCGAGGAATTGGTATGCCTAACTATCATATGTAATGCTTGTAGTTCACATTTGGAAGTTATGTCAAACTCAAGGGGAGTATCCAGAAGTATACTCACTTGATCTTAATGTACTCTTTTTCCCTACGATTAGGAGCATTTTTCCTACCTAACTAGGTTTTAACGAGGCACCCATCCTGGGCTGATCATACCCTTGTGAGTTCTTCTACTTGTGTCCAAAAGATGTATAGCTTTGACTTAATACAACTTCTCACTTTTCTCCTTAGTCTATGGGTTTTTCTCCCACCTTGGGTTTTACCATAGCAAGGTTTTGTGAGTTTTACTTTTTATGCATTATTCCATTAATATGAGACTCGCATTCGCTCATTGTGCCGACGACTTCATTAACTATACTTACTTCATCGCTAAAGACTTGATACGCCATTTACTTGAGTATTTACACACTCAATGAAGAGTGTTGCAGTCCTATTAAATTAGGAATGTAATTGTGTAAATCCTAGTATATCTTCGAAGATCTCTTATATTCCTATTAGGAGTAGATTACCTATTAAATGTTGTAATCCTAAAGGGTAAGGAATTAACCTTCCCTACTGCTATAAATAAAGGCACAATGGGGTGGAATAACACACACTCACAATTACACATCTCTCTCTTCTCTCTCTATATGCCGCACCCTCTCTCTTCATATGGTTTCCATAATTGTTCAGTAAATTATGCCTACAACATATATATATTTGTGGGTAAATTACACAAAATTATCTCAACTACAGATCGAGCCACAATCTCATATTTTATGTTTTAAATATTACAATGTCATATACCTCACCTTGTAAATTTGTTGCAAAAAAAGTAAGATCTCTGTCAGTTTTTCTATCAATTTTTCTATTAAATGTTGACATTACTTGAGGCGGGACCCACTCCTTAGCTCTATTGGATAGAAAAATTAAAAATAAAATCATATAAATATTTTTATAAAAAAATGTGGGACCCACCCCTACAAACCTGTCACCCTCACTTTTCTTTTTCAGTCCGCCTGTCTCCCCCCAACTTTCCTTCCTTTACCACCAAAACCACAACCTATTCCCTCACCGCTGCCCTAACATGCCAATTACCTCATATTCACCAATTACTCACGTCCAAGACTAGGCTCACCACTAGCACCTAACCGCCCATTTTCCAGTTAAGGAATCCACGTGGGTGGCCTGGATTGGCACCTTCTCTCCCTGGACCAATCCTACAGACCCTTGTGTCTGATTAACCTTAATCTTTGCCTCGACCATTTTCTAGGCGACTTCCTAGGTGAGTTTAGGAGACAAACACCATCGCCACAACTACTGTTCCATTGATGCCATCGGTCTTGCCTTTGAAGAGAACAGTGATGGTGCAGTGGTATGGATTAGAGCGGAATGTGGTAGGGGGATGAGTGCCATGGGAGTAAGATGGAGATGAAGGAGATTAAGGAAGGAAATGGTGGTCTTGGAGAAGAAATGAGACACCATTAGAACAAATTGGGAGAAAGGCAAGAAAGAGAGAGCGATTGAATTGGGAGAGAGTTTTTAAATATTTTAATTAATAATTAATTTTTTATCTAGTTGGACAAGAGAATGGGTCATATGCCTACCACGTCAACAGTTAACAAAAGTTAGTTGATACATGTGGCATTGTCTTCATAGATTGTCTTTAGGACTCAATGATGGATGAAAAACCGCAGGTACTTCGAATATGCTTAGCAAAAACTTTTAACCATATTTTCCACGTGTAGGGCAGTGAGTTGAGTTGAGTCTTGAAACGACTCGAAGATTCGCAACTAAGTTTTATATCGTTGACCTCCAAAATATAGTATTCCCACAGTAAAGACATAACCATTTAGGAACACGCCTTTTGTGGGTTTGATACGTAACTAGTGTTAGCATAACAAACAAGACAAGCATCATTCCAAGGATCAAGAAGGTTGGATGGGCTTGATGAGTAGGGATTAGCTCAAATCTGTAATACCTTTAGGGTAGCGAAAAAAAAACATCTTTAATGCTAATTTAGTGACTACGTGTAAGCGTAGTGCTGCTTTTTTACCAATAGATCAACAATGAAGAATAGATCACGTCTAATGCAATGACTTAAGTACAACAAAGCGCAAAGTTGAACTTAGTCTACTTAGATATGGAACTTTGAGTTTCACAACCTCTTCAAAGGTCTCATTTGCATCCAGCGTATGGATGATCCTTCATCTCAAATTCCATCTTCAAGTGCGAGGCGATTTCTCTAGCTCTTCCAAACTCTTAGTAAGATTCATGTCATCGACATAAATTGCTACTCTAGGAATTCGGAATGCTTATTAATTTAACACGTAAGAGCGTAGTTTATTGATATCCATGACTGATCAAATAATCACTTAGACATGTATACCACATTCGTCCGGATTACTTCAATCTGTAAATTAAACACCTCAAACGAGTTGAGAGAGTGTTCCGCAATCTGGAACTATTTAAACTAGTTCATATAATTCTTCAAGAACTTACATGTAAATCTTTATATCAATATCCCCATGGAGAAACACTAATCACATTCATAATGGTGCAATCAATCACAAGGCGTTTGTGAGAAGCCATGCGCCATAAATGGTGCATTACATTGCACTATTTCATTCATCTTATTACACTTCCTTTCCCACTTGTAACATGACAAGGTTACATAAGGCAGTGTAGGAATGACAAGTTCAAACACTCTTTGTTAAGGAACTTAATTCAACCTCATTGTAATTTTAGGTTGCCAATCAGTTCTACGTTGTCACTAAACAACAAAACGCAGTTCAATATCTTCACTTTTCATTTATGTCAATAGCACCATATAAGTGAACGTCATCAATGATAATCTCATTCTAATTTCATATCTCACCCAAACTAGTATACTGGACTAAGAACTTCAAGTGTCGAGAGTTATCCGGATTAATCTCATGAGATGGAAATGGTTGAGACAATGATCAATTATGGATTTGTTTTGTACCATGTTACTCATCTTCTAAGGAAGTGAATCCTACGAACCGAGTGCTATGTCGCGCTTCAGGTTAATGATAGATTGATTGACTATCCGCTAGTGTACTAAGCCTTCCAACAGGGGCGGCCAACTGTTATTTAGGGGATGACACACCCTTCAGAGATGTCACGTCGACGTCCGTTATTTACGTCTATTTTCGCTTACATGTTCGTATTTGGAATATGATCTCGTCACTTTAGCTTAGTTAAAGAAATGAGTCCAAAGCAACTTTCCGAAAAACTAAAATATGTTTAGTATGTGTTCTTTTTTATTCGGAAAAAAAAAAAACAACTTGTTGTAGGCCTTTTTTGCTAAGAAATTATAGAGAGAGGAAGAGGAGCGGCAATCAAAGAGAAAAGAGAGAATTTGGTGAATTATGTGGGGTGATTTTTCACACCTTGCGCCTTTATTTACAGTTGTAATCCTTGTGTTTCAAGTAATAGATGACAACTAGGACACTATCTAAAATATATTATGGAACTATGTAACGATTCAATAAGATTTATACAATCACAATTCATAGTACTGCACCATATCTATATTTATTTATATGACAAAAGGTAATGCTAAGTAAACTAAATTGGAAATTAAATAATGTGTCACTAATAAAAAAATAAGTATGTTAATCAACAATTCAATAATAATTCAATAAAAATTTGTAAACTAAATAACATAGAAGTTGATGATTAGATTATTACTTAAATTTTTATTAACGTGCTTATTTCTTATTGATGACACATCATTTAATTTGCAAATTTAGTTTACATCACCCATGAGAAAAAGGTAATAGCAAGAAGAATAAATTTGTAGACAAAATTTGCAAACTAAATGACATGGAAGTTGATAATTAGATTATGAGTAATGCTAGAGAGACTAAATTTGTAAACAAAGTTTTGAAAACTAAAGGACATGAAAATTGATGATTGGTTTATTACTTACACGTTGATATACGTGCTTATTCTTATTGATGACATATAATTTATTTTACAAATTTAGTCTTCCTAGCATTACCTTAGATTATTACATAAGTGTTGATTAATGTATTTATTTCTTATTAGTGACATGTCATGAAGTCTTCAAATTTAGTCTATAAATTTAGTGTATCTAGCATTACTCCTTAAAAAATCTACAAATTTCAAAATTTTCTATGTTTAGCCAAAACACGGTCGTTTGGTTAGTTAGAGTGGCCGCCTTCTTCTTCCAGCTGCCTTCCCGGCACTCAGCATTTAGGGTTTAATCATATTTGGATCAAAACCCTTAAATTTCATTGAAATGATGAGCCTTTCTTCAATCTCCCGGTTCGTCTCCTCCTCTTTCGGCCTCAAAAATCACAAATTGTCAATCCTGCAGTTCTCTACGGCGGCGGCATCGGCTGAAACAGTGTACAATCACCTGCAGAGAAATGGTGGCAACGTAGAGGAAATCCTAGCGTCGATTCAGGTGAAATTGGACTCCAAATATGTAAGTCAGGTTTTACAGAGATGCAATGGTAGCCAATCACAAATGGGTCTTAGGTTTTTCATATGGGCTGGTCTTCAATCCACTTATAGGCACAGTTATTTTATGTATAGCAAAGCTTGTGAATTGTGTGAGATTAGGATAAAACCGACTGTGATCTTCGATGTTTTGGAGGCTTATAAAGTTGAAGGGTGCTTTGTTAATCTTAAGATGTTTAAGGTTGTTTTTAATTTGTGTAAAGAAGCTAAGCTTGCTGATGAAGCTTTGAGGGTATTAAGGATAATGCCGGAATTTGGTTTGCGTCCAGATACTACGGTGTATAATGTTATTATAAGGTTGTTTTGTGATATGGAAGATATGGATATGGCTGAAAGTTTGGTGAAGGAGATGGATTTGGTGGATCTTTGTCCCGATTTGATCACGTACATGGTATTGATCAAAGGGTTTTGTAATGTGGGTCGGTTAGATGATGCTTGTGGGTTGTTTAAGGTTATGAAGGAACATGGTTGTTTGCCTAATGCTGTGGTGTACTCGGCACTTCTTGATGGATTTTGTAGGTGTGATAACATGAAGAGAGCTTTAGAGTTATTGAAGGAAATGGAGAAGGAAGGTGGGGATTGTACTCCTAATGTAGTTACATATACATCTGTGATTCAAAAGCTTTGTGACAAGGGATTGTCGACGGATGCCTTGGTTATTTTGGACCGAATGGAAGCTTGTGGATGCGCCCCAAGTCGCGTTACAGTTAGTTCTCTTATTAAGGGTTTGTGTGTGGAAGATCGAGTTGAAGAGGCTTATAAGTTAATTGATAGAGTTGTTGCAGGAAGTAGTGTCAGCTATGGTGATTGCTATAGTTCTCTTGTTGTGTCCTTGGCAAGAGGTAGGAAACCTGAGGAGGCAGAAAAGGTCTTTAAGATGATGGTTGATGGCAGGGTCAAACCAAATAGTTTGGCCTGTAGCATTATGTTGAAAAAACTTTGTTTGGATGGTCGGGTGGTTGACGCTTTGTGCTTGTTTGATGAACTTAATAAAATGGAATGCTTGTCTTCCATCGACTCTGATGTTTATCCTGTTCTTTTAATGGGACTTTGTCAGCAAATGCATTTAGTGGATGCTGCAAAGCTAGCGAAAACAATGCTAAAAAAAGGATTTAAACTGAAAGCTCCTTACGTTGACAATATAGCTGAGATCCTGAAGAAATCTGGAGATGAGGAGTTAATTAAGAATTTGACTATAATTGCAAGGTGAAGTTGAACAAAAGAAAATCTTCATTTGTCTTGGAGGTTCCCATTTGTTTATCTGGTTGTGTTCTCCTACTAAGCTCAAAGTCTCCGACCAAGAAGAAAACAATTGTTGAGTTGAGCTGGTAGTATTTGCATATGATATGTCTGGGAAGTGGAAATGACTAATGGTAATTCCTGGTAGCCGCTAAGTACTTTGACTTTATGTTGTTCTGAATTCATCAAGCTGATGCCTCAAATCTATGTGAATGATATATTGAATAGTGTTCATAAGTTCTAGTATCAGTTTGATAATTCTAGTTGGAAATATCAGTCTACTTCACTGCAATAGGAAAGCATGTGAATAAGCAAACTGCATTACTCCTTTTCTTTTTAGTTCTTTTATTAGATTTCAGCTTGTGTTTCTGTATTAGGAGAGGGAGGTAGAGGATTACGACTGCTGATATTCAGATGGAATTTCAAATGTCTCCTCTTTTCCTTATGTTGTGGATGAAAGACGGTAGGTTTTTTGCTAGCACAGTTGCAGTCTCATTCTTGGTGGCCTGTGATTGTATATATGCAGTCTTGAATATGTGGATTTGAGGCTATGAAAATTTTATTCCTTTGAATAATTGAAAATGAGGCCAAGAATTTTCTCCTTTTCAACCGACCTCATGCCTGTACTATTCCTCTACCTCTTGGTGTTGAATGCCTTACTGGCTTTTCTAACATTCATTCAACCGCATTGGATTTCTGATCTAGTTTTGCTTCACAGTAGTTTATACGTGGTCTTCTTTGATTTTTAGTTTTAATAAATATCTCTCGATCATATAATAAACGACGGGCACGCATAACAAAACTGTGAAGAAATTTGATCACAACTATTACTTTGTTAGTGTTACCGAGGTCTCTGCAGTCTGCTCATGGCATTAGTGAAGAAAAGTTAATCAAAACAGCGATAAGCTGATACAGTTCATCTATTCCTGAACTTTCTCTGTTACTTTAGTGTTACTGGTTCTTATGTATATGGTCCCGTTTCTGAAGTTACTTTTGATATCTTGGTGCCTGTATTCTGTATGACCGGAATGTTTCTTCCAAGGCCTGACATTAACTTTGATGTATGAAATTACAGGATGACTTGGCTCCCATCATATATCTTAAATGGCCAGATGTAAATGGCTGGGCCTTAAGAGAATTGTGGACGTGTGGCAGTGACTTTGTTGGGATTATTTCAGTAGCTTACAGAACTAGGCACTTGCATGGTAAGTTGGAATTTTAGTTACATATTTATCTCTCTTTCCCTCATCTTCTCTGACGAAGAAGTGATTTTGCTGATGGAGAGATGCTCATCTTTGTTCATCTTAATTATATGTTTTCAACAGTTTGACATGACACTGTTTTGATACCCAAGGAATCGTCATGGTTTAGATACATTTATTTTTTATTTTTTGAGACTCGAATGTCTCCTAGGTTGAGCAAACTAGTATTCAGCTACTTCCGCTCATCCATCCCTTAAATAGTTGCAAATTACGTATGTGATCAGTAACCGAATTGAATCTCAGGGCGATACAAACCTTTAAAACACAATTTTTATCATGGAATTATGTTATCTAGTCATATTGATTGTTCTTGAGAAATATGGAAAATTGTTCAAGCTATGTCAGCTCGTTTTTCCTATCATGTGATGTAGTCCAATGTGGAATACTTTGATGATTAATTGCATATTAGTAAATTCTAAGCGTCAGAAGGTTTCGTTTTATGGTTCATAAAGTGGCCCGTGGTTCTTACACTTGTTTCTTAGCTGACAAACCTTTATATTGAGGACAGGATAAGTTGGAAACCTTATAAGAAACAAAAATAGACGACGAGGAAAGGCGACAAGAGAGGTAGGTATACCAGATAAGTGAAGTTCGTGATAGAACGACGAGGAGCTAGTTCCACCCCAATTTGATACCAAAGCACCAATTGTTGTACTTGATGTTCATCCTATACAGGTGCCTGTAGTCATTCAAAAGCTTTAGTGATTAGCTTCCTGGGTTCAGAGGGGAAATGTAATTGCTTCGGTTACGATTATTACTGCAAGTTTTTATGGCCATTGGGATTCCATTAGTTGGTATTTAAAAATTGTGAAATGACTTAGCCTGAGGTTTATCATACTTTAGTGGTAGGATTAGAGCTTTAAATCACTAATTTAACCACTTAAACATGTCCAAAATTTTACTCGCCACCAAATGATGTAGCAATTGACATATAGGAGTGAGCTTGTTTGAAAATGCTTATTTAAATAGCACTTTTGCTCATTTGTGAGCTTCTATTAGGCACAATGAAATTTATCTTTATATATAAAGCCAACAACCCCTTTTGGGGTCACAAGCTTCACCAAAAAATTTTGGACAAAAATGCCTCCAAACAAAAAATTTCAAAAGCAGCCCAAAATAATGCACCAAATAATGCAGAGGTATATTCGTCATTTTAACAGTGTTTTTTTTAATAATTGATTCATTTTGTACATTTTCTTTTTTTAAAAAAAAAAATTAGTACCTCACAATAAGCTAGCAATAATGTGATTCAATTAGTTTTTCATTAAATATTATTTTCTGTATTTGTAAATACGTTCAAAACATCTTAAGAGGCGTGCAATGCCAACAACAACAACAACAACAAAGCCTTTTCCCACTAAGTGGGGTCGGCTATATGAATCTTAGAACGCCATTGCGCTTGGTTTTGTGTCATGTCCTCCGTTAGATCCAAGTACTCTAAGTCTTTTCTTAGGGTCTCTTCCAAAGTTTTCTTAGGTCTTCCTCTACCCCTTCGGCCCTGAACCTCTGTCCCGTGGTCACATCTTCGAACCGGAGCATCAGTAGGCATTCTTTGCACATGTCCAAACCACCGTAACCAATTTTCTCTCCTATTTCCTTCAATTTCGGCTACTCCTACTTTACCTCGGATATCCTCATTCCTAATCTTATCATTTCTCGTGTGCCCACACATCCAACGAAGCATCCTCATCTCCACTACACCTACGTGTTGATGCTTCACCGCCCAACATTCTATGCCATACAGCATTGCCGGCCTTATTGCCGTCCTATAAAATTTTCCCTTGAGCTTCAGTGGCCTACGACGGTCACACAACACGCCGGATGCACTCTTCCACTTCATCCATCCAGCTTGTATTCTATGGGTGAGATCTCCATCAAATTCTCCGTTCTTTTGCAAGATAGATTCTAGGTAGCGAAAACGGTCGCTCTTTGGTATTTCCTGATCTCCGATCCTCACCCCTAACTCATTTTGGCCTTCGTTTGCACTGAACTTGCACTCCATATATTCTGTCTTTGATCAGCTTAGGCGAGGACTTTTAGATTCCAACACTTCTCTTCAAAGGTTAAGCTTCGCGTTTACCCATTCCTGCGTTTCATCTATAAACACTATATCGTTTGCGAAAAGCATACACCAAAGAATATCATCTTAAATATTAAGTTTGTGATCTTCGCTAGATTGCTTCGGTCATTAGTGTGGATAAGTATGTAAATGGATAGAGACAGGAAGCAAACACAAGATGTACGTGGTTCACCCAGATTGGCTACGTCTACGGAGTAAAGGAGTTCTCATTAATTGTGAAGGGTTTACACAGTATATAGGTTCAAGCTCTCCTTTAGTGAGTACAAATGAATGATTTAGTACAAATGACATTAGGAAATATTGTGGAAGAATTATCTCGTAATCACGAAACTTTTAAGTACCGAAGTGTGGTATCATCTTCACTTGCCTTATCTGTCTCATAGGTAGATGTGGCATCTTCTTTGGAAGTACTCTTCCTCCTTCCAAGGATGGTATCTTTAACTGGTGGAGATGCACAAGGTAATGTATCAATTTCACTTGACGTTTACTTGTAGTTTCAGGCTTGGTCAAGCGCGATACAAACCATATAGTAGGAGTCCCCCAAGTCACCGAGCTAGGGGATCTGCTGAAAGAGGTGACAGACAAGGTAAGCAATCAGAGCTCCAAGCAATCAGTCCCAGATCAGAAGTTTGATTTCGAGTTCTGGCTGATTGTTATCCTTCTCCTTATCTTGCAGGTAGCATGAAGGATAAAGAGAAGAAAAGGAGAAAAGATGATATGAGATACTTTTGCTTTTGAAGAAGTAACTTTCCACAGGCTTATTCTTGAACTGGGTTGGAGGGTTTTCTTGTTTCCGCCAGAGTATAAGGCCGACTGAAGAATTTGAGGGTCAAAACAAGTCCATCAAATCTAGAGTACGTTCGACCCTGCTGATATGGGATACTTTTGCTGTTGACAAAGTAGTGGATGTATCGGCACGTGTTCTGTTGCACTTGGCTCCACATGCTTCCTTGTATCATTCTCACTTGCCCTATTTGTTCCTCAGGCAGATGTGGTATCTTCTCGGGAAGTATAAGATATTGAAGATGAGTACTCGAGAGCAATGGGGTTCCAGGCAGTCAGTTCCGGACTGGAAGCTTGATTCCAAGTGCTGATTGATTGCTCTCTTTCTCCTTGTCTTGCAGGTAAGAATAAGGCCAAAGGAAAAGACAGGGAAAAAGCATGATATGGGATACTCTTGCTTTTAATCCTGATGATATGAGATATTCTTGCTCTAGTGTAGCTTGTTTGCAGAGGTATTTTCGGGGGGAAAGAAAGCTGAGTATTTCGAGAGGCTTCGTTGGGAGTGCCCTCTTAGATATGAGGAAGGGTTGAGCATTTTTGCAGGTCTGCCTGTCCGTTGAGGATGAAGGTCGACATATATAGGAGTTTCCCTAACAAGGAGTAATACTATTCTTTTACCCTGCTTGGTCATAGCACGGTAGTGGGAGCTGCCAGCTTCACATGTTTTAACTCTGTCAGAGCACTTTGAAAAAGTGGTCTGTGGTATCTGGAAAGCTGATGTTACGTGTGAAGATTACATACAAGCTTTATCCAAAGAGATCTGGCTCTCGAAGTTGAGAAAGCGGTGTGAGGATTACAGACAAGCTTTATCTAAGGGGCTCTCGAAGTTGAGAAAGCGGTGCCTCTTCGGTTTTCGAACAAGCAATCCTGTCGGGGATCTATCTCTCGAGATTCGGAGAACGGTGCCTCTTCGATTTTTGAGAAAGCAATCCTGCTAGGAGTCTGGCTCTTGAGATTCGGAGAGCGGTGTCTCGTCGCTTTTTTAGAAAGTAATCATGTTGGGATTCTGGCTCTCGAAATTCGGAGGACGGTGCCTCTTCGATCTTGAAGCAAGCAATCTTGTTGGGAGTGTTTTCTCGAATGTGAGTAAAAGTTAGGCCTGTTTGCTAGTCTACCTTGCCACGGAGCACAGAGGTTGACCCACAGGGACTTTCCAATTATCCAGCAATGGTCATGTTCCTTTACCCTTGTAGGTAATAATATGGTAGCTAGACCTTCAAAATTTATGTGTCTAAACTTTGTTAGTGCTGTTTCTTTGCTATTCTTTTACCCTTCTTGGTCATGGCGATGTAATGGGAGCTGCAAGCTTCACGTGTCTAAACTTTGTCAGAGATTTTTGGCAAAGTTATCTGTGGTACCCGTGAGCTGATGTTGCGTGTGGAAAGTGAATGATTGAACAGTAACATTCACGTGCTTTCTACTTCACTAGAAATCTTCGACAAAATGCCCGTAATTTCCGCAAAGTTGAGTGTGCATGTGACAGGTGCTGACAAGGCTGAAAAAGCAGGTGCCTCTTCGATTTCTGAGATCGGCCCTCGTGGTCTCTGAGCAGCCCAGCTTTTGAGAAAGCAAGCGCCTTTTCGATTTCTGCGATTGACCTTCGTGGTCTTTGAGCAGCCCAGCTTTTGAAAAAGCAAACGCCTCTTCGATTCCTGAGATCGGCCCTCGTGGTCTCTGAGCAGCCCAGCTTTTGAGAAAGCAAACGCCTTTTCGATTTCTGAGCAAGCGCCTCTTTGATTTCTGAAGTTCCATCGAGTGCGGATTTTTATAGAGGCTGGTATTAAGTTCCAAAGCACACTTGAATCTCCACCAGTAGAAGCTCCTTTCTTGCATTTCTAAGATCTTGATTTGTCCGACCTCTTTTCTCTTCAACACTTTTGAAAATGTCTGGCCCCTCCGACCGTCGTTTTGACTTGAACCTTGTTGAAGAGGCAGCCACGCCTTCTCCAGACAACATATGGTGCCCATCCTTCTTATCCCCTACTGGTCCTCTGACCGTTGGGGATTCCGTGATGAAGAATGATATGACCGCTGTGGTGGTGGCCAGGAACATTCTCACTCCCAAAGATAACAGACTACTTTCTAAACGGTCTGATGAGTTGGCTGTTAAGGATTCTCTGGCTCTCAGTGTTCAGTGTGCAGGTTCTGTGTCTAATATGGCCCAACGCCTATTTGCTCGAACCCGCCAAGTTGAATCATTGGCGGCTGAAGTGATGAGTCTCAAACAGGAGATTAGAGGGCTCAAGCATGAGAATAAACAGTTGCACCGGCTCGCTCATGACTATGCTACAAACATGAAGAGAAAGCTTGACCAGATGAAGGAATCTGATGGTCAGATTTTACATGATCATCAGAGGTTTGTGGGTTTGTTCCAAAGGCATTTATTGCCTTCGTCTTCTAGGGCTGTACCGCGTAATGAAGCTCCAAATGATCAACCTCTGATGCCTCATCCTTCTAGGGTGCTGTCCAGTACTGAGGCTCCGAATGATCCCCCTCCGGTGCTTTCTCTTTCTGGGGCTCTGCCGACTGCTGAGACTTCTCCTAAGCAACATTTGTGAATGCTCCCTCTTGTTTGTTTATTTTGACTCGTGTATATGTACATATTTGTAACTTCTTAGAGATATCAATAAATAAGTTTTGTTTCATTTCAACGTATTGTGTTAAATACACCAAAGCCTTCTTCACTAAGTTCTTTGAATTTTTCTTTTGTTGAAGCTTGTATGTTAAAGCTTTGTGAGTGGAGCATGTAGGTTGAGGTAGTGTTCCCTTAATTTCCCGAGTGGGGAAAACTTCTCGATTGGAGACTTGAAAAATCCAAGTCACTGAGTCGGGTCGGCTATATGAATCTTAGAACGCCATTATGCTCGATCCTGTGTCATGTCCTCCGTTAGATCCAAGTACTCTAAGTCTTTTCTTAAAGTCTCTTCCAAAGTTTTCCTAGGTCTTCCTCTACCCCTTCGGCCCTGAACCTCTGTCCCGTAGTCGCATCTTCTAACCGGAGCGTCAGTAGGCCTTCTTTGCACATGTCCAAACCACCGTAACCGATTTTCTCTCAGTTTTCCTTCAATTTCGGCTATTCCTACTTTACCTCGGATATCCTCATTCCTAATCTTATCATTTCTCGTGTGCCCACACATCCAACGAAGCATCCTCATCTCCGCTACACCCATTTTGTGTACGTGTTGGTGCTTCACCGTCCAACATTCTGTGCCATACAGCATCGCCGGCCTTATTGCCGTCCTATAAAATTTTTCCTTAAGCTTCAGTGGCATACGACGATCACACAACACGCCGGATGCACTCTTCCACTTCATCCATCCAGCTTGTATTCTATGGTTGAGATCTCCATCTAATTCTCCGTTCTTTTGCAAGATAGATCCTAGGTAGCGAAAACGGTCGCTCTTTGGTATTTCCTGATCTCCGATCCTCACCCCTAACTCATTTTGGCCTCCATTTGCACTGAACTTGCACTCCATATATTCTGTCTTTGATCGGCTTAGGCGAAGACCTTTAGATTCTAACACTTCTCTCCAAAGGTTAAGCTTCGCATTTACCCCTTCCTGAGTTTCATCTATCAACACTATATCGTCTGCGAAAAGCATACACCAAGGAATATCATCTTGAATATGTCATGTGGGAGAAGGAGGTAGGCAATGAGCTAGCAATAATGTGATTCAATCACTTGTTTATTAAATATTATTATTTTCTATATTCTTAATGTAAATTCAATAGAATGTAGATGAAAATTGAAAGATCAATTTTATTAAGTGAATTCAGCTGCTTTGATTGGTTTGTGAGGAGTTTTTTTCTACCATGATCTAAGAATATTCATTTACTTGAAATATTTGACTTTCCTTTTATCAATTCACACATAAATACATTTAAAACGTGTAAATCGTGTATAGCACACCGTGATTCAAAAAATGCTTTCTGCACGCGATCACACGCATGCATGAAGACTAGTAATAATAATGCATGTGCTACTTAGAAAAGCACCTTCAATTTTTGGTGATTTGAAAGCACTTTAGTTATTTTAAAAACATTTCTAAACAAGTCTCGTGTTTTATCAAATAAAAAATAGGGTATGTTATCAACACTCATTTTTCCTTTCCCACATCCTTCTCAATTTTCGGTCATCAGATCGAATGAATCCAAGAATTTCAAAATGATGAAAATTAATAAGAGTGAAAAGTAAAAATGGGTATGTAAATAGCACCATCCTAAAAAAAATAAGAAAGCAGTTCAATGGTTGAAAAAAGTTTTGTTTGTGCTTGTAATTGCACATATATGAACAAAGAGTAATGTTGGAGAGATTAAATTTGTAAATAAAATTTTGAAAACTAAAGGATATGGAAGTTAATGATTAATTTATTATTTAAGCGTTGATATACATGCTCATTTTTATTGGTGATACATCATTTAGTTTACAAATTTTATCTTCAAATTTAGTCTCTATAGTATTATCCTATAAATAAATAAACATAAAGCAATCGAAATAGAATCTGTTAATTATATGGGCTTAGGAACATCGCCAACCACAAGTTCTGGCTGTGAACAAATGGACGGCTTCTGATGTTGACTAAAATGTAACTTACCTATAATATCTTCTTATGAGCCGGATCATTTTCATCAAATTCATCCAATTAATCAATATGAGCCTTTGAAATTTGATCCAACGGCTAAAAATATGGAATCTTTTAAAAGTTGTAATAACTTTAACCGTTGGATCAAATTTCAAAAATCCAAATTAAGTGCTTTGGTGGATTTGTGAAAAGGATCCACCTTCTTATAAAACCAAAGGTGCACCTATAATTTAAAGCATTAAAGAGCCAAACCTTTAGTACTTCCGTTTCGAGTACAATCAAATAAGAAAGCGTTTCTAGTAGCAGTAGATAATGAGCATCTTGAATGGTGTCGTAAGTTTGAAGTTGTGGTAGATATGCCATTTCAAAATTCCTTAAATTTATCTATTAATGACCTGAAAAGAGACTTGGTGAAAATAATTTTTTTTTTTCTTCAGGTGAATGGTATTTGATGATGTGGATGAATGAATCGTACAAGAGCCGACAATGCATCGATAGTTTGAAAGTCACTTATTCAAGCTTTAGACCATCGACAAATGCATCAAGAGTTGTGAGCCATCCATCTAAGCCTAGGAAGTAAGCAACCGTTCCTCTTTCTTCCGCTATGAGTTCTCTTTACTTTTTACACTAGGATTAGCTAGGGTATTCAATGTAAGTTATAACAGTTTGTATGAACAACTGCTCCTAGCATTCTTTTTATTTTTAATAGATCTAAAATTTGTACCAAAACCTCCTTTTTTTCTCGTGGTCCCTTCTTTCTTCCCTAATGGGTTCTCCTTATCGTTTACACTAGGAACTAGGGTAATCAGTGTAAGTTGTAATAGTTTGTATGAGCGATTGCTTCTAGCATTCTTATTATTTTTAGTAGATCTGGAATTTGCATCAAAACCTCCTCTTTTCTCATGGTCCCTTCTTTCTTCCCTTATTGGTTCTCCTTACCGTTTACACTAGGATTAACCAGGGTAGTTAGTGTAAGTTGTAACAATTTGAATGAGCGACTACTAACATTCTTCTTATTTTTAGTAGATCTGGAATTTGCATCAAAACCTACCCTTTTATCGTGGTCCCTTCTTTCTTCCTTTAGGGGTTGTCCTTACGTTTACACTAGGATTAGTATGAGCGTTGAAGATCTGAAATTTGCAGCAAAACCTACCATTTTCCTGCGGTCCATTCTTTCTTCCCTTATGGGTTCTCCTTACCATTTGCACTAGGATTAGAGTAGTCGGTGTACCGGTATGACTAAGAATATAAATGCGTTACTTCTTTTGGTGAAATTGAAATGTAGAAAATATACTTAATCTTCCTCAAAAAATGAAAGAAACTGTAAGGAATGAAAGTCATCAAATGCGTGGGTGGGGATCAACTGCCCATTCTGGATTTTAGTAGTCATAATATTAGATCTTAATAAATGTTTTCGATTCATTTGGTATGAATTGCTATTCTTAGGGTAAAATATTATGCCCTTATTCTCATCTCCAAACTACCAAATTGGTTTTGTCTTTGTCCAAACCACCAAAAAATGAAAATTCATTCCATTCAAATCGCCTATTTCCATTTTCAAAATACCGTTCCAATTGCAATTTCTAATTTTTACAAGTGCAACGCTTTTCTAATTGTAGTATTTTGAACTTACACGTGTTTAAATCATGTCGCATAACTCGTATAAAATAGTTTCATTTTCACGTACTCATTTCATGTAAGTGTTTTACATTGTCTAATTTCATGGGTCAAGAATGCTATTACCATGGTTGATCTCATGATCACCGCCATTGTCGACTAGCCATTTTTTTTCTCTTAAATTTTCCTCTAATAATTCATAAGAGGATAAGGTTTTGTTTAAATTTGTATAAAGAGGGTGAATTTTGTTTTGAATGACACTTGTTTATTTATTTTTAAGTAAATTGTAGCAATTGTCCCTCAATTTTAATCAAATTAGAGCAATGGTCCCTCAACTAAAAATCCATTACCATTGATCCTTCAACTTATCAAAATATGTAGCTATAGTCATTTTCATCAATTTTGTCAAAATAAGTTATCTTTGAATAACTATTTATATAATTAGGGTCGAGAAAAACAAATAAAAAAATCAACGAAAGAGTGCCATTCAATACAAAGTCCATCTTGTTTGTTTAAAAACACTATGACGAGATCACGAGATCAAAGTGCATGCAATGGGTATTGTATTATATAATATAATATATATATATATATATATATGTATGTATGTATGTATGTATATTGTTTGAGCTGTAGCAGCTTTTTATCTCTCAATTCTTCTTTTTGTTTTTTTGTATCAACTATCCCAACTGTCATACGCACAAGTGAGAAAAAAAAAATCCTTCAAAATAAAAATAAAAAACAAAACAAAACGAAAGAAAAGAACCCGTTGTCATGATCATGGTCCGAAATGCTGATAATATCGGCGATACCGCCGATATTATCGGTTTTTAGGGGAACCGATTTTTTTTTCAATATCCAAATGGTTTTCGGGATAATATAGCGATATTATCGATAATTTCGATAATGGTCTGCTCGGAGAAGAACGCCGGAGCTGTAGAAGCTCCGGCCGACTGTAAAACAGGACCCTAGACTCCGATCTAGGTATGAAAATGAAATAGAAGACGAGATGAACGTTTTTATATATGAAGTTTGCCGTGAAACCGTCGGAGGTGTTCGGAAAGTGAGTCGACACGCACGGCCTCGCCAGAGTTCGCTGAGTTGCAGAAACGAGAATGAGAGGGAGAAAGACGAGGTTGCTGATGATGATGGGTGTGCGTGTGTGTATGTGGGTCTCGGACCCTCGGTGCAGAGAGAAAGGAGAGAGACGACGGCGGCGACGAGGGAGAAGCAGAAGCCGATCTGCCGATGTGGGTCTCTGTGCGTGTGTGTGGAAGTGGGAGAAGGATCGAGGGACCTTGGGTCTCTGTGCATGTGTATGTGTGTGGGAGAAGGATCGAGAGACGTAGGAGATCTGTGTTTGTTGTTGTGGCCCGTGGGAGAATGGAGAAGGGGGAGAAGGGGGAGAAGGGACCTCAGAGTCAGAGAAGAGAAGAGAGAAGGTTCGAGAGTCTGAGAGAAAGACTGTATGCGTGTGCGGTGAGTGTGCGTGTGTTGTGTGCGTGTGTGGTGTCATGTCTCTGTGTGTGTGTGGTTGGGTCATCTCATCTGAGATGCCTGACTGATTTCACAATATGTCAATAACTTTTTGCAGTTTCAGACCATGGACATCAAATAATACTGCTTTTATAATGAAACCGTGTGCCACTGTGAGTCCATAATATTCTTTCACATGCAGAACAGTGTGCCATTGTCTATTATATTTTTTCACCTTATCAGAGGTGGAGTATCACTATCAGAGGCATTCAGAGCATTTTCGTTTCTTCTTCTTCCCTTACCATTTTCAAAGCCATTCCAAAGCTTGAACACAAAGGGTTCCATATTTAAGGTAAGTTTACAAACTTATATTTATATTATTGTAATTTATACAACAACAAATAAATTTGTGTGGACTCGTATGTTAATTTTTTTAAGTAATTAATACTTGCATGTTACTTTTTGTAAGTAATTAAGTAATGTTAACAATTACATGTTAATTTTTTTAAGTAATTAAGTAATGTTGTATAATTTGTTGGAAATGTGCCCTAAAACCAATCATATGATGATACTTTACGGACATTTCAAATGTTAAACTAATCTAGTTTAACATATAAAGGGCAAAGATTATTGTTTGAGCCGTCTCATATAAATGTTATATGCTTAAACGATAAAGTCCAAGGAATATGTGATTGGGAGAATGCAATCTAATGAAGTTAGATTAATGAGACCATTCTTTCGTAGACACATCCTAAATGTTCCTGATCATAGGATTACCAATTGGGCATTGACAGTCCGTTAAGATCAGTACGTACTGTGTCTTCTCTCAGGGAGAGTGACTAGTCTCGAGTCATTGGTGTGTGTGACATCAAGACAAGTACGTAGGTGCTCAATAAGAGAATGAGTTCACTGAACGTGATCAACGAAGAGTTCTTATATTCCATGTCACATGAGAACTCATGGTTGGGATAATGCAAAGTAGTCCTTTGACCTGAGGCATCACAGTTGTCTTGTGGTTAAGTCCTTAATCTTTGATTATGTCTAATTCACCCCCTCGGGGTGTCACGGCATCGTTGGGGTTAAGCCACTTAGCTATGGAGACAAGTGAATGCGCAACAAGGGATCTCTAACCTTCAAACAGTTGAGGGAGAATACTCTATGATATGATTTGGAATCTCTGGCCAGAGTATGAATGAGATTGGGGAATGCGTTCCAAATCACATTCAAGGAAATCATATAAGCAAACGATTCACATTGGATAGTAGACATGAGTAAATAAACTATCATACCAAACAATGTGGTCAAGAGTATTAGATTAGAGAAGGACCGTATTGCATTTGTAATCCCGAACTGAATAGGTTCTCTAACCTCTTCTGATTAGCTTGGGTAACCATGACATGCTGCTAGGCATCAACCATGGTTTGTGGAAGCCCTATACGTGTATAAACACTAAAGGGAGAATTGAAAATTGTTTCAATTCACAATCGATGTAAAATGGTTTTAATCGCCCACTGCCTCGCTAAAAGGAACCTAATGGATCGCACACCATAAAAGGTGGAGATTGAAGATTAAACGGAAATGAGTAAGAATGATTAAATGGTTTAATCATTTATTTATGGCAATGATTAATTAATATGTTAATTAATCAAACGAATAAGTTCGTTAAAGACCTCGGGATAGTTTTGGACCTTAAGGCCCAATGGGCTTCGAATGTCAAGCCCATTGACTTAAGATGTATGACAACTTAATGAATAAAGATTCACAAAGGCCCAAAAGCCCAAAAATCCCAAAGTAGGCCGGCCATGTAGATGAATTAGGGTTTTTGTTCTTTAGGTCACTTATTTGAAGGGACTATATAAAGGACTTTATAGCCAAATATTCATTATGTGATTAAGGGTTTATTTTGGGTGAAAATGGGTGAGAATTGTCTCTCCATTTTCTCTCTAAAGAGGCCAACACCTTGGAGGGTACATCTAGCAATCCTACTACTCCAAGGTCACTCATTTCTTCTACAATCAAACCTTGGTGAAGAGACTTAGAGGTTCCCTATTTTTGGGAACTTGGAGAAACCTATTTTTCCATTCAAAACCATGGATCTAAGAAGCAAGGAATGAAGGCCCTATCTCTTTGGGTGATTAGCCTTTGCTTATGCAAAGAGGAATCTACAAAGGTAATAATTTCAACTCACTTTGTTTTGAGTTGATTAATGGTTCACCAATCTACTAGGCTTTGAATTTCATGGTAATGTTTTGTTTTTGAGTACATGCAAGCATGATTCCGCCTTTAATTGTTAATTGCATGCCATATGATGTTGCTCAAATGAACATGTTTTTCAAAATAAATCCTTCAAGTGGTATCAGAGCCTAGGTCTAGTAGTTGGTGGATCCTTTTGGGTTTTGTAGTTCATAAGTTTATGATTTAAAAGTTGTAATTGTTACAAGCTTTATTCTTGCTTCTTTGAATGTAAATTTTGTTTGAAAATTTGCCATCTCAAATGTTGTAGATGTAGTTCATATGAGCATGAATATTGGAGCTAAAATTTGGTGTCATGATTTTGGGGATTTTCGGCCAAATCCAAAGGGTGATTTTTTGGGTTCATGTTTGTCTTGTTAAAATGGTTTTAAGGTGACTTTTGGAACCCCTAAGTACCCTAGGATGTTAGCCTCATTTTGAATGATAAAAATTTGAGTTTTATTGCATGAAAACATTCATGGAGCTCTTATGGGTTTTCATGGATGTTCTTCATATGTTCTTGATGTTCTTGCCAAGAACACAAAGGTTTGTGTTTTGATTCAAAGTTTTGATTTATTTCATAAAGTTTATGATATATGTTTTTCAAATAATTTATCATGTATTTAAAGTGTTAAATATTTGTATAAATGATGATGGAAACATCAATCATCAAAACATATATTATTTTTATGAAAGTATTTAAAGTGTTAAATATTTGTATAAATGATGAAAGAAATATCAATCATCAAAACATATATTATTTTTATGAAAGGTGAAAGCACTACTTGATTGTTTTTGACAAAACTAATAAATCAAAACACCCACCACTCCTTTTTATCCCTAAAAACCGGCCACCCTAATAAAATAGGGTATTTTTGGGGCTTTTATGCAATTACATAAAGTTTTGATACTTTTGTGTATTTGTACTTTGACCCGAAAGTTTACGTTTTGACGTTAAGGCCTAAAAACGCTAAAGGACAAATTGTTTTGCTCCTTTAATGAAGTTTTTGAATTTATTTAAATTTTGGGTTCTAGTTGTATTTACATGAAGTAGTGACTTTTGTGTTTTTACAAAGTGACCCCAAAAGTTTATGTTTTCGCAATATGGCCCAAAAAGTTGTGGTTATTGCATGATGGCCCAAATAGGATGAGAACAAAATTGTTTTGTCTCTTTAAATGAGAATTGGATTTTCATTTTGTTTAGCTCCACTTAAATCAATTTTATGGATACAAAAACTAAATGAAAATGTTGCATTCAATTAATTAGTTAAAGCGTTAATTAATTAAAGGATGATTATGAACCTAAGCCTAATATAATTGAGCTATGTGAAAGGCGTTTCAAATTTGTTTGAACCATGGGAATGTGTAGATTAGATTTTGGTTGTAATTTGATTTGATCAAATGTTGTAAAAGGGCATAAGTCCTTCTTTACTTTAAGGTAATTTGTTTTATGCAAATGTTGTAATGAGCATAAGCTCATCCTTTACTTTGAAGTATTTCTTTCTTGCTTTATATGATATGCATGAAAATGAAGTAATTGGGTCCAACGCCCCTAAGACAACACGCCTTAATGTAATTAAACGCGTAACTAAAATCAATCTCCATCCCTAGACCGAGATTCAACACAAGGCTCGTGTTGAATCTAAACAAAGGTTCATAGTCATCCTAAGGCCCTAAGGCAACTATATAGTCCATCAAATGAATGCAAACCTTATGTTAGTAGTAACATATACTCTTGCTTTAAAAACCGTTTTAAAAGCATAGTGGGAGTATTATGTACAACTAAAAAAAAAAAATCATATGGACCAATAGTTGTAATAGGACCAAAATAGTTTTAATAGAGATTAAAATGTATGTTTATATGTGATGAGACCTAAAACCCTCAACCAAACCAATATTAAGTTGATAAGCGTGAGAGTGCTTTGAACACTCTTTCGTGGCCTTCCACCGTGGTAGGCTTCAATCGTGTGTGACTCATACACCGTATTCGTCCAATTCTGGGGTTGCAAAGTATGTGCTTACATTCAGGAGAAGCCTATACACATATGATGAAGTGAAAGGTAGGCAACTAGTGTGGCCAATATGGAGTTCTTCTAAGGCCATTCTTGAACCCCTACTTGAACTAGCATGGTGGGAATGACTTAACTAAGTGCAATGGTGCCAATATGGAGTTCTTCTGAGGCATCATTCTCTAGAGGCCAAACGAGATGGGTACTTGCATTAGTTGCAAATGAGTAAGCGTACTCTCTCATTATTATTGTTGCTAGCCAATATGGAGTTCTTCTGAGGTGGGCTTGGTAATAGTGAGCCTCCCATAACCTACTAGGAGTTTCATCCAAAACTCTCGAATTCCAATGAGGGATATGGAATTTGCCAAAAATAGTGGGTGGTGCTATTTTGATTTAAAGACCCGAATCAAATGGCTTAAAATCAATCAATTTATATACGTTATGTATTTGTTTACCAATATATTTGCAAACGCTATCCAACACTTGACAAATAAAAGCCGAACGTTTAGTTTACGGACTTGGTACTACAAAACCATAGATTGTCTTTAATGGCTTGTAAATGTACATAAGTAGTCTCATCCTCACAATCTTCCTATTGATAATGTATCATTAGAAGAATATGTTAGAAAAGGTCTATCATAGAGAGGACAACACTTTTAATGTCATAATTCTTCAATTACAAATTGTTGTATGAAGAAATAAGAGTTGCTTTGAACAACCCTTAGTCAATACAAACACTTAGTGCTTATTTCTTTGTTAATTGAACAAAGAACTTGAGAAGTAAGCACAAGGGCATGGACACTTTATGTGCCATGATTCTTCACTTACAATTTGTTGTGTGAAGAAATAAGAGTTGCCTTGTACAACTCTTTAAAGTTTGTAATTATGTTTAGAACATAATGGTTGGTTGACAAAAATAGTCCATTAACATGGACTTATGATGATTTTGAATCATTGAATGTTGAAGTGATAAACCACTTAACGAGACGGAAACTAGGCAAGGACTTCACCTTTGTTTCCCTATCCTAATCGTTCACTAAGTTTATTGTAAACTATGTAGTGAACAATAAACCACATGCTCTCCAAATTGTTTGATGTGTATAACACAATTGAAAAAGGTTTCAAGAGAGATAGTGGGAGTTTAGGGACCATGACTAATGTAGTCAAAGGTGAAAGTCAAATAAAGAAGATAAATAACTCCAAGGGAACAAACTTTCTTTATGAAAGGATGGACATTGGAAGAGGTATTTGCAAGAAATGTCTTGCAAGTGTCAAGGACACACCTTTCGAAGGTGTTGTAAAATTGTTCTTGAATAGTTCAAAACAATTGGTTCTTCTACTTGAATGTATGATTCCGTATTAGTAACTATGTTTTACAAATCGTTGTAAAAGTGTGACTAATAAGAAGTAGAAGATATATGAGAGAAGAAAAGGTGCTTCACATACGGAACGTGAATAAGATATAGATCTCTGCGAAAGCAGATAGTACTTACTTCCTCATATGAACTACCAAAGAAATTGGATTATAGTAATCTAATTGATTGTCTCTATAGTAGAGATGATATGGTAGTGTTAACTGTTTAGAATATAATGATGCTTAAAACCCAAAAGGTTGCAAGGTAGTGACTAATCCCAACTAAATTGTGATACCTCTAAAACATAAGTTACGAGTTGGTGAAACAAGGATGTTTTGGATCGTTAGATCCGGATCCAATACCTTCTTGTTAAAATTGTATAGAGGCGAAATGTTCGAATCTTTATTCTTTTGGAAAGAAGAAAGAATCACAAAGTTGTTGAGGTTAATTCACTTAGATGTTAGTGGCACTTGTCCACAACATAATACTACTCATGTTATATGACATTCACCGAAGATCACTCTCGGTTGGACTATAGTTTATTTTGAATAAACACAAGTCCGAATACTTTGCAAAAGGTTTCAAAGAATTCAAGAAATGAAAATAGATGAGTAAGATATCTAAAGTATTTACCTCCTTAGATTTGATCCAAGGAAAGGTAACACTTTAGATGAGTTTCCTTGAAAGATATCAAGGAAAATAGCATCATAAGATAATGTATTTCTCCATTAGGAGAAGAACGAACTTGAATAAGATTTAGTTCGTTAGATATTATCTATTACCCATATATAGGATATATACTTCTAAAACAATATGATTGTCAATGAGAAGATCTTCCAATATTTTCATGACTCCATAAAATGTAGTTGGAAAGAAAGACAAATATTAAGCATGTTAAAAGATTTGGGGTTGTGTGCTAACAAGCAATATTTGTTTAATAAACAATCTTGTGGGATATCCTTAAATTAACTTTTGGATATCGCTTCTATAAACCAACTAACAAATGTTGTTTTGTTGGGTAGTTCATTGTAATCCTACAATGTGATTTGCCTGAGATGCAAATGAACGAGAGATAGAACTCAAAGAATGGGTTCTTTGAGAGACAAGATAGTAATCAACAAATATAACAACCTAGTTCCTATACCACAAGCTCCAAGGTAGTCGATAAGAATGAAAATCCTTATGACTACATTGAGTGCATATACGATATATACTCAAGGAAATGGTAAAGTACCATTTGACTCGAAATAATGAAACCTTCATAGCTAATTGGTAGCTTAAGGTAACTACAATCAAAGAGAATGGTTGACTTTGAAGAAACCATCTTTGAGATAGTCTTAGTTTCAATTAATTCGAAGATTGCTAGCTACAACTAAATGGTGATTCAATGTTTGGACATAATATGGGTTTCCGAAACCATTATTAAGATAGTCTTGATAATATATGTCTAAAACTAAAAATCACAAGACATGTAAGTTGTAGAGATCCATCCATCATGAATCTTAGCAAGCTAGTGGGAGCTATTTGCATTTTATGAGAAAAAGGATCAAATCATTTGATTGCTTATAAAGATGTAAATGAATCTTTTGTTTACTAGGTTTACAAAAGATTAGTGGGAGTTAATCATGTTCCTAAAATTTAAAATATATATGATATATTAATTTTGGAAATGAAATGAATTCTTCTTCGTTAAAGTTATGACTTTAAGCATTCTATAAACGATAGAATGTATATGGGAGATATAGTCTATATACATGGGAATGAAATCTATATTGATAGATTTTAGGATATAATTGGATTGTATCAATCCCTAATAATAGACAAGAGATGCTGGGAAGTTTCTCATATGATGATAAACTTCAATCAAATGGACAATTCTAGTAAGACTAAGAAGTTGTTGACTCCCAAATAAATAATGCGTAAATAGAATCCTTTATGCATAAGCAGAAAGGTGATTTATGTATTTCATATTGTATGAAAAACATTGATATGAGTTGTACCTAGAACGGTACAAGACGATATCAATACAAGCCCAGGATCAGAACCATGGCAACTGTCAAGTGAGTCCTTAAGTATTTAAGAAATACTAAAGGATAAATTCCTCAAAGATCGAGGAAGAATTAGAGTAACGTAATGGAAGCGTAAATGTATTAGATTATGAATCTAATCCATCATTGGATGTTTCTTCATTACGAATGAAGAAATAAACAGATATCTCTTTATTATGACTAAAGAGATATTTGGATGGAAACATTAAAGTAATGACTTTAGTGTGTTCCATTATGAATGCAAGATATATTGCCATATAGAAGTTTACAACAATGTTGTTTGGATGGGAAAGTTCATTTATGAACTCTCTATTCGGTTCCAACCAGAAAGTGTATGACATTAATGGGGCGATAGCTCAAGCCTGGGAATCAAGGGCTCATCAAGATCCGAACACAAATGAGAGACTGAACCACATGATTGAGAATCATGTATAATGGTGACGTCGATATTCTCAACGTTGCTTCTATGGATAACATATAGATATCCATTGTCTAGGCTTACTTTTCAGCCATTTATGAAATGACTACAGAAGAGGTATCATCACTGATGACCAATGCTGATTGGCTATAGTGCAAGTGGGAGATTGTTGGAAATGTGCCCTAAAACCAATCATATGATGATACTTTACGGACATTTCAAATGTTAAACTAATCTAGTTTAACATATAAAGGGCAAAGATTATTGTTTGAGCCGTCTCATATAAATGTTATATGCTTAAACGATAAAGTCCAAGGAATATGTGATTGGGAGAATGCAATCTAATGAAGTTAGATTAATGAGACCATTCTTTCGTAGACACATCCTAAATGTTCCTGATCATAGGATTACCAATTGGGCATTGACAGTCCGTTAAGATCAGTACGTACTGTGTCTTCTCTCAGGGAGAGTGACTAGTCTCGAGTCATTGGTGTGTGTGACATCAAGACAAGTACGTAGGTGCTCAATAAGAGAATGAGTTCACTGAACGTGATCAACGAAGAGTTCTTATATTCCATGTCACATGAGAACTCATGGTTGGGATAATGCAAAGTAGTCATTTGACCTGAGGCATCACAGTTGTCTTGTGGTTAAGTCCTTAATCTTTGATTATGTCTAATTCACCCCCTCGGGGTGTCACGGCATCGTTGGGGTTAAGCCACTTAGCTATGGAGACAAGTGAATGCGCAACAAGGGATCTCTAACCTTCAAACAGTTGAGGGAGAATACTCTATGATATGATTTGGAATCTCTGGCCAGAGTATGAATGAGATTGGGGAATGCGTTCCAAATCACATTCAAGGAAATCATATAAGCAAACGATTCACATTGGATAGTAGACATGAGTAAATAAACTATCATACCAAACAATGTGGTCAAGAGTATTAGATTAGAGAAGGACCGTATTGCATTTGTAATCCCGAACTGAATAGGTTCTCTAACCTCTTCTGATTAGCTTGGGTAACCATGACATGCTGCTAGGCATCAACCATGGTTTGTGGAAGCCCTATACGTGTATAAACACTAAAGGGAGAATTGAAAATTGTTTCAATTCACAATCGATGTAAAATGGTTTTAATCGCCCACTGCCTCGCTAAAAGGAACCTAATGGATCGCACACCATAAAAGGTGGAGATTGAAGATTAAACGGAAATGAGTAAGAATGATTAAATGGTTTAATCATTTATTTATGGCAAGGATTAATTAATATGTTAATTAATCAAACGAATAAGTTCGTTAAAGACCTCGGGATAGTTTTGGACCTTAAGGCCCAATGGGCTTCGAATGTCAAGCCCATTGACTTAAGATGTATGACAACTTAATGAATAAAGATTCACAAAGGCCCAAAAGCCCAAAAATCCCAAAGTAGGCCGGCCATGTAGATGAATTAGGGTTTTTGTTCTTTAGGTCACTTATTTGAAGGGACTATATAAAGGACTTTATAGCCAAATATTCATTATGTGATTAAGGGTTTATTTTGGGTGAAAATGGGTGAGAATTGTCTCTCCATTTTCTCTCTAAAGAGGCCAACACCTTGGAGGGTACATCTAGCAATCCTACTACTCCAAGGTCACTCATTTCTTCTACAATCAAACCTTGGTGAAGAGACTTAGAGGTTCCCTATTTTTGGGAACTTGGAGAAACCTATTTTTCCATTCAAAACCATGGATCTAAGAAGCAAGGAATGAAGGCCCTATCTCTTTGGGTGATTAGCCTTTGCTTATATAAAGAGGAATCTACAAAGGTAATAATTTCAACTCACTTTGTTTTGAGTTGATTAATGGTTCACCAATCTACTAGGCTTTGAATTTCATGGTAATGTTTTGTTTTTGAGTACATGCAAGCATGATTCCGCCTTTAATTGTTAATTGCATGCCATATGATGTTGCTCAAATGAACATGTTTTTCAAAATAAATCCTTCATAATTATTCCCTAGGATAATTTTAATATGTTTAATGTTATTTTTTATTTTATTAATATTAGGTTTTATTATCAAATTGGATTATTATTCATTAATATTATGTTTTTTTTATTATCAAATTGGATTATTATTCATTAATATTATGTTTTTTTTATTATCAAATTGGATTATTATTCATTAATATTAGGTTTTATTATCAAATTTGATTATTATTCATTAATATTAGGTATTATTATCAAATTGGATTATTCTTCATTAAATTGGATTATTATCAAATTGGATTATTCATTAAATTGGATTATTCATTAAATTGGATTATTATCAAATTGGATTATTATTCATCACCATGTTTTATATTATGATTATTTTTTTATCAAATAGGATTATTATTCATTAATATTAGGTTTTATTATCAAATTGGATTATTATTCATTAATATTAGGTTTTTTTATTATCAAATTGGATTATTATTCATTAATATTAGGTTTTATTATCAAATTGGATTATTCTTCATTAAATTGGATTATTATTAAATTGGATTATTAACAAATTGGATTATTATTCATCACCATGTTTTATATTAGGATAATTTTTTTATCAAATTGGATTATTATTCATTAATATTAGGTTTTATTATCAAATTGGATTATTATTCATTAATATTAGGTTTTTTTATTATCAAATTGGATTATTCATTAAATTGGATTATTATCAAATTGGATTATTCATTAAATTGGATTATTATTCATCACCATGTTTTACATTAGGATTATTTTTTTATCAAATTGGATTATTATTCATTAATATTAGGTTTTATTATTCCATATTATTTGTATAATTACTTAAATTTTTACAATCATTTTCTTTACTTCGTATTTAATTCTTCTGTAGAATAACTTTATTATTTAGGTTCTCTTATTTTATCAAAAAATAATTGTCTAATTTTCATGAAAAATAAATATAGGTACGTTTAAGATGTCCAGTGGAGTTACTAAACGTGATCCAGCTTGGGAACATGGAGACCCAATAGACGGAAACAAACATGGCACAATTTGCAAATATTGTGGTCGGGTAATGAAGAGTGGTGGAGTGACACGACTTAAGTACCATCTTAGTGGATTAGATCCAGCAAAAAATGTCCAACGATGCGATAATGTCCCCCCCAGAAGTGAAGGCATTCATCAGCACATTATTAAAAAATAAAAAACAGCAGAAGGAAAAGATAACACATGGAATGGAAAATATTCGAGCTGGGCTACGAGGAGAAGTCATTGGCCAAGCGGTTGACAGTGATGATGATGATGATGAGGACGAATGTGATGATGACATGGGACCTGAAGAACGACGCAATTTGAAACAAGCATTACGTGCCTCCAAACAGTCAGCATGGGAAAGAGAACACCTTCATAAAATTCCTAATAGAGCACAAGGTTCCGGGACAAGTGGTGGTGCACAACTGAGATGGGGAGGCAGTCTTAGAGAATCACAACCAACACCACCAATAGCCCCAAGTTTATATAAGTCATCAAAAGCACGTCAAAAGAGTGTTTGGAGTTATTTCACTGGAGGTAATGTGAATGAGGGAATGGGCGTCTAATTAGCAAGTTCTTTATCTATGAAAATGTCCCTACTGAGAAAGCATCATCACATCATTTCAAAAATATGGTAGTGGGATGTCAACAGGCCGGTGTTGGAGTACAACCTCCCACTCCCTATGAGATAAGAAACAAATATTTGGATATGGAGTATAAAGACATTGGCGAGTATGTTAACAAGTTGAGGTCAAAGTGGGAAACTAATGGTTGCACAATCATGTGTGACGGATGGACTGGCCCGACCAGATTGTCTATCATAAACTTCATGGTATACTCCAAGGGAAAGACAATTTTTTTTAAGTCTGTTGATGCTTCAGACCATATAAAGAACTACAAGTATATTTACAAATTATTGAGGGATGTAATCATGGAGGTGGGAGAGCACAATGTTGTCCAAGTCGTGACCAACAACGGTTCTGCATTTGTCAAAGCTGGAAAAAAGTTAATGAAGCATCATAATGTGTTTTGGACATCATGTGCAGCACATTGTATTGATCTCATGTTTGAGGCAATGGGGAAGAGAGAGAATGTTGCTACTGTGGTCAAAAGAGCTAGAACGATCACAAATTATATTTACAATCACGGTTGCTTGTTGGCAAAGATGCGTGAATTTTGCAAAGGAGAAATTATTCGTCCATCTACCACTCGATTCGCCACCAACTATATTGCATTAGACAGCCTACTTAAGAAGAAAGCAGGGTTGAAGCAACTATTCACTAGTGACGATTAGGCCAACCACAATTTCAGCTGCTCAAATACAGGTCGTATGGTGGAAAGTATAGTGATTGTTCATGCTTTTTGGACTCAATCAGAACATGTGTGCCAAGTGTTTGAACCTCTTTACAAAGTTTTACGGATCGTTGACACAGAAGTGTATCCTATTATGGGGGCAGTATATGAGTTGATGCGTGTAGTGAAGGATGAATTGGAAAGAAAACATGGTGCAAGGTGGGTCATAAAGATAATTGAAGACCGATTGTATAAAACATTATACCACGATTTGCATGCAGCAGGTATAAATTATGTCATAATTTGCAATTCATTTCTTTAGTTGCATAAGTATTATTTCTCTTATTAGAGTATGTGTTTCTTTGAACAACATATTATTTGAATCCTCGATACCAATACAGACCCGGTGTTGGAGATGATGGTACCCTTATACGTGCTGTACATAATGTATACTCTAAATTAGACCCTGCATCACCAGCAGTTGGCCAATTTGGAAATGAGGTACACAATTACTTAAATTATAATAATTACTTTGTTGGATTAAACTAACACGATTTATTGAATTCAGCTAACATGGTTTAAAGATGCAAGAAGAACTTTTGGAGAACCAACATCAATTGCTGCTCGAACAACAATGTCTCCTAGTGAGTGTAAACATATTTCACTATAAGTTTATAATAGAATTTGTTCGAGTTATTAGGCTTATCAACATTGTTTTTCATTGTAGCTGAATGGTGGATCATGTATGGGACCGATGCACCAACTGTGAGAAAGTTAGCAATCAAAGTATTATCACAAACAGCTTCCTCATCTACTTGTGAAAGAAATTGGAGCACATTTGCAATCATGCACACAAAGCAAAGAAATAGGTTGGCTCATAGTAGGTTGGAAAAATTAGTTTATTGCTACTACAACATGAAGCTTCAAATTTGAGATAAGGAAGCAGAAATAGATCATGTCGACCGTGGTGACCCACTAGATGTGTTTGATATTGTTGGTGAAGATGATGATACAGAGGGTAACCAACTTTATCAATGGATTAGACCTCTTCATTTAGATGATGATGAAGGCAACCCAGCTCCCAGAGTTGCTGAAGAAGCACGTAATGAAGGGATAAATGTAGAAAGGGTATTAGAGAAGAAGGTGGGATCTAGCAGCGCTGACTCTTTGGAAGAACTTTTGCACCCAAGACCAAGAAACACTTGAATTCCACCTTCTTCCAATCCTACACAACCACAACATCGTGCTGATACTAATGATAGCTCTAGTACAAGATCAGGAGACTAACCTACCACCGAAGGTGGGAATGATGAAGGATATAGTGGAGCTAGAGGTAGTGGAGCTGGAGGTAGTGGTGGTGGATATGGAAACTATTATGGACCACTTCCCGGATTTATGAGCCCCTTCACTGGTAAGGCAAACTTCACGCATGCAACACAGGATGATGACCATGGCAGTAGGCGGGCAGGACCAGGAATTGGTGCCATAGGGAAGGACTATAATCGTAGAGAAAGAGGGAAGGGGATTTTGTCAAGTCAAGAAGATGACTCGTTATCTAGAACTTCGGATTCTGTTGGAGTGGGAAGTAGTAACTATGGTTATACTCATAACCAACCATTTCCCTACCCTTCATATCCCATTCCTGTTGGGATGGAATCGAGCGACTCATGGAAACAATCCCAGACTCAATCTTCAAATGATTTTTCTCATGGACAACCTCAACCAATCTCGGATCCATATGGGTGGCATGTTAACAATTACATGCAAAACTATTTTGGGGATTTATCATTTGATAACTACTATTCACAATATACTCACTCTACACATAGAGATGATGAAGATAGTGAAAAATTTGAACCTCATAGGAACTCTATGTGGTACTAAAGTGTAAAATATTGTACTAATTCATTATATATAAATGATTATGGTGTGTTTAGACTTCTTTCATTAATTACTACATATTTTCTATACTCACAATGTTTGTCAGCTCGCTATATAATCAACTTGATAATGTTAAATCCATCATGCAATGCATTTCCTTCCAATTTTTTGTGATAAACTAATAGATAATTGACTAAATAAACATCCTGCAAAGTTTCAATAAAAATTTCCAAGTTTTTCTTACAATTTCCGTAGTTTCCATGTAATTTTTATCGATATCGATATCGATATTATCCCGATATTTCTATTGATATTTCCGTGTTTTTGGACTACCGATATTTCCGATATTACCGATATTTAATACCTTGGTCATGATCCCATATGTTTGCGCATGCTTCCCTGCACCCGAAAAAATAATCTATTCAATTCAATAATGGTTTAGTGGTTTTTTTTTTTAGCTGTAAGTCAGAACTCTTAAGTTCGATTCTCTTCAAAAGTAAATTCGAACCACAATATTACCAGCTCATTGTAAAATTTAACTAACTCTCCTACCCACTTAGTGTAGATAATATCGTTTGTTTTTAAAATCACAATGAACACATTTTTAAAGGATTGTTAAACTCCAGGAAACAAAATCACAAGTAACACTAATAAATTCATTGCATGTTTGACAAAGCAAGACGAGCAATTAGAGAACTTCGAAGACCAATTTAGTATGAGGTTAATACACCCATTCATCCCCTAAGATAAAGTAAGAAAATACATCTTACGAACTATAGTTATGTATCATTCATACTCTATACATAATCTTACATAAGCTGATCATAAATTTTAAAAATTAAGAGGAAAATGCTAATTGATCGTACATTTGCACATTCACCACTTTCCTTCTCCAACATCCTTCTTCTACTCTTTCAAAAGTTTTTTTCTCATTCTCTTCAAAACAAGTGTATAAGATAAACTCTAGTGAGTTTTATTATAATAAACCCGTTCATCGCATTTCTCCCCTATTTTTTTTTTTTAAGTTTTATTATTATTAAGAGGAGTGGGAGCATTAGAAACTTTTCGAACCCGAACGCATGGTTAGAAACTCAACATGTTATCCACTAGGATATTAGACAACTTGGACCTTCTTTGTGCATGTGGTTCAATATCTTAGTAGATATGGTGTTGGAGTTTTGACCATGCGTCCCAGGATTGAGACTCTCTTCTTCTCTAAACTATTGTAATAGTTTCGAATCCTCTCTCCCCTTACTAATAATAAAATTTTAAAATACATTTGAACCTTTGTTGCTGACTTATATAATTTATACTACTTATTAATAAAACACTCTTTGTCTACTAAAAATCAAGAAAAATAGATTATACCCTTCTATGCATAATTGAAAGAAAATATCAAAAAAGTAAAAACATGAGCATTAGACCAACTCCAATGGCTGGGGTTAAAACCTAAATTTTTAACTCAGAAAATTTAGGTTTTATCCCAGAAATATTTTTTCTACTCCAATGGTTATGGGTAAAATTTTTAGCCCATGATTATTAAAGAATGAATTTGTCTCCCTCATCCCCGCCACACACCACCTGCCATCTTCTCCGACAAACTCCACGTGAACCACCACCGACTGCCATGACTTTCTCTCCCTCATCCCTTACTTCTCTCTCTCGCTCGTCTCATCGCTGCAGTTACGTAGATGCTACCACGATGGAGCCCCATCGTCTTCTGTCAAAACCCATTGAAAACTAGACCATTGGCTCGTTGTGAGATCACCATCACTGTCATCTAGCCATTTCATGACATTCCGGTTTGAAATGTAGCAGGGACGGAGCCAAAAATTTCTTCTAGTGGGGGCAACCGAAAACAACTAAGAAAACCATATTAGTATGATTATACGCAATATGATATTAAGGATGGTTTCAAACGATGATGTATCACAATACCAATGTTACAAAAATTTCAATATAGTAATGGAAAGTGGCAAAGTGATGAGAAAAATATGAGTACATGATAGGCGGGAGAGGGTTTTTTTTTTCGGTTTGGATGATAGAACAAGAGCACTATTGCTCATATAATATTTGATACGGAGTATAAGTAGAATGAATGTACGTTGGATATTAGATACATATATTTTCTTCAAAGATAACCCGTGTATATTATATAATTGTAGCCTGCAACTAAACAAATGAATTACTTGAGTGGGGGCATCTGCCCCCAATGAGCCTTCATTGGCTCCATCCATGAAGTGTAGCTGCACAGCGGCTTTTGGCCACTGTTCATCATCTTCTCCGGTGAACCCTCATCGATGACGATTGAAGTAAGGCTCCAACGACCCTAAATGGCTTCTTTATAATGTTCTAAACGATATTGAAGTGTATACATGTGATTTGGTAGAGTTTGGTGCTAAAAAAAAGATTCGGGGAAAGAAACTCCCCAGATTTCCGACGAGAAACTTGGTCATCATGCCACATTCATGCCATTTTTTTAATCAACACCGACCTTGCCTCGGCCTTAAATTGGTATAGTTCTGCTCCTCACATGCTTAGCTTTTATTTGGTTCATGAATCACTGATTTTGGCTGAGAAATGATGCGTGGTGGCCAGCACGTGCGGTAACGCATGGAGGATTTTGATGTTCCTCCTTAGGTTTCTTGACATGTCGAACCTGAATCCGCCGTCCGTTTTTCGAAATTCGATCATTTTAAAATAGTTTCTTTATTAGCCGTACTTTGTACAAAAATGCGTATTTACGTTAGTTCGTTATTTACATAAATGATTTCGTTTCTAGGTGAACCGCATTTCAAAGACCTTTAATACCCACGAGGCGGGTTCGACCTGGCGATATGATTTGTCAGTGGGTATTTGCTTTTAAATATTATATATTTATTTAGTTTCCATTTATATATTTGATAACAAATTTTCTACATTACTCCTAGATTAGATTAGTGTTTATAAGAATTAGTGTATTGACAGAATTTATGAAATTCTCATAAAGTCTACGGGATGCACAGTTATGCATATTTTGACGTGATGTCACAAATAAATTTATGGTTACGGATATTATTATTTTATTGTTGTGAATTACGAAATTTTTGTAGTATGATCATATTTATATCACTGCTAATCATAAATGCTACACTGGTGTTAATAGTCGCTAGGGGCAAGGGCTAGTCTTTCACGTGTATGTTCACATCACACTGTATGCTCACCTTGGATCCATTGTAGGTGTCAGTCCTGTCCTAGATTGCTATAGGCAATTAGGACTCGTATGTGACGCGCATAGCACCAGTCTTCACGTGATTGTAGTACTATAGCGTAAATCATTATTACACACAGTCATGTTCATTTCAGATTACCTCTGCATGAACTCGTGTGTCAACATAAGTTGATGAGCACTTAATATGTTAAGTTTATTTATGCGAGATTATATGATTATCGGACGTTAGGTGTTTATTACCAAAATATGGTGATGTATTGAACTCTTGAGATATTGCAGGCTACGGTAAATATTTTCATACTATACGTAGCTTGTTATATGTGGAAACTATACTTGTTTTACAGCGAGGGGTTATTATGTTTTCGAAAAGATTTTTACAAAGCTTTAACTTTAGGCCCACTCACCCTTGTTTTTCACCCCTCCAGATTTTAGTAACAAAGCTTTTGTGTCGATGAGGATCCTTGGCAAATCTTGGTATAGGTGATTACCTTCGATGGTATAATTCTCAATCTACTCTACTGTACTTTACTTATGCTCTGACATCACGTGTGAAATGGGTTCATTCCTGCTCATTAGCGCAATCTTGCATTTTTTTAGGTTTAAATTTTCTCACATTTTTCACATTACTACACTTTATGGCTTCGTCACCCTTCTGCTATCGGCCAACACAGCTCTATTCGGAGTCTAGGTGGACATTCCGGGTCGAGGTGTGTCAGTATGGTATCAGAGCATAAGTTTAGGTAGTATTGCATTCATCTCACATGTGATGTAAGTATTATCGGTTTTGAACCTAATGTCAAATCTTGCCAACTCATCGATTAAGAAAAACTTGTTATCTTTTCCTCAGCTATGAGTTTCTTAGACGACTTATCAACTTTCTAGACGAACATTTTGGCGACCGCCTCTAGACTTTAAGTGAAGAATTTCCCTACCAAGGAAATATGTAGATTTGAGACAAGTTGATGGCCCGAAGCAGGGCTACTATATTGATAATTGTGCTGTGAAACCCTGTCCTTGATTTTATCATATTTTGTATTTTCAAACTTATGAAATTACCAAAATGCCCTTAAGGCATAGTTATGGACTTTCGTTGACTGTCTCGTCGAAATGTGTAGGTTTAATTTAATTAAGTTATTCTTGTCGTACTCATCACCACGAACGCGTAGGCATGAATGGTTTCAAATTCGGATTTATAACAAAGGTTTTACGTTACGAACATCAGACATTTTTCGGATATTTTCGTGTTTCGTCTTTAGTGACCTTTTCACTAGGGCCCACATGTCTTCTCCCTTTTCCCTTCCAATGACCCCTTTTTTTCTTCTTTGTCTGGAAACCACACACACTCTCTCTCGCAACTATCTCATCTCTCTCCCTCTCTACACTCTCGAGTCTCTCTTAAACCACCCTCTTTGAGGGTTTCTCCCATAAAGAAACAACACAACAACATCAATATCCCCACCAACACCCCAGTGAACTCAGATTCGAAAGAGAACTCTCCAAACCTTCCCAAACTCATTGCACAATGCTTAGTAGTTCACCGAGTTTTTCGACGAGTTTCCACATTATCTGGCGAAGGTAAGCCTCGAACTTCGTCCAAAAATTGTATCGTGTCTTGGTGTATGTTTGAAAGTAGTTTTGAGAAGTTTTAGTGGTATTTGGACGTAGGAACCTCACAAGGAAAGCTTCCTCAGTTTATCAGCGAAGCACCACCAATTTCGAGGAGTTTTCTCGCCAAACCACATCAAGTTGCCTGGCGTGCAAGGTATCAATCTCTTCATCTATTTGAGAACTACAACTTTCATTTTTGTTTCACTTGATTTGGTTAAGTATTACAGGAGTTATGAGCCTTGGAAAATTTGCCTAGAAACCAGCCGACTTATGGCTTGAAACTGGGTCAACCCGACCCGATAACCCTAAAACCCATATCTAAACCCAGGTTACAACCCGACTCAACTCAGACCTTTAACCCACTAGGCCCAAGCCTGAAACCCTAGGCTTAAGCCCAGAACCCTAAGCCTAAACCCAGAACCGAACCGGCCCAACCCTGAACCTAGTTGGCGTGTGGGTCTGCGCGTGAGCACTTGTCTTGGCCGGCACATGAAGCACACGTACCTCCACCAAATGTATTGTGCTCTGTAACTATCCACGACGGCACCGGTGACTTTTCCTGCCAATTTTTTGGCGACCCAAATTGGCTCATGGCCATCTAGCAGCCGCCCCGTGGCAGTGCATGCGGCGGGGCATGTAGGGAAGTCCTCCTTATGTTTTTCGACATCCTGAATCTATTTATAACATCCGTTTTTTGAAATTCAATCGTTATGGTTAGGTTTTATTAATTGGACCCTTTATGTGATTAAGTGCGTTTGTTAATGGCGTTTCCGTCTCCCCTAGTTCGCACAGCTTTTCGACGATGGAGTATCTGTGAGTGGACCCCTTCCAAAATACATATTTAACTATTAGAAATGCATACATGAAAGCATGATTTAATGACTACATTTTATGAAACAGTTTTTAGTAAACTAGATTTACGCTTTATGAAATATCATGCTTTATTGAATTTACGTTCTTGTAGTATATATGATTTATGACTATATACTATGAACATGATTTATGATATGATGTTTGAGCTATTAAGCTCCGATGAGATATATTTCGGAAAGATTATGTTCAATGATTTTTGTGCTTATCTGGTGGTCACTATGTGCCTACGGGAGAATGATACAGTTATATTGGCTTCGGCCGGGTGTGTGTAGGTGGCTTTGGCCGGAAGATAATTATATATGGCTTCGGCCGAGCGTGTGTAGGTGGCTTCAGCCAGAAGAGTTCTATATGCCTTCGAGCTGGAGATGATACCACTACTAAGCACATTATATTCATTATATGTTTAATGAAGGTTTTATGGCATGCTAGTTTTTCGAAAAACCTATTACATATTACACTATTGAGTTTTCATAAAACTTTAGGGGTTAGTATGTTGATGAATAACTATTTCAATATTACTTATATATCAACTTGGTCCACTCATGTTTTGTTTTGTGCCCCCTTAGTACCTAGGAATAAGGCATACAATCCGAGCTACGAGGCATTCCCCTACTAGTGATTTCGTGTCATCCCCTCTGTTTTGACATCACTTGTAATGGCACCTTCTGTTACACCTTCCACTTATATTCTGAATTAGATGTATGCTTTGAACATGTCATGCATTATCACTATCATTTTACTAACAACTGAATATTATTATATTATTTTAGTAAGGTTTGTATTTGAATATTACATTGCGTAGTTCGTGTGAAATTTATATGCATGTTTCTCATGTTCTCGACATATGCATTCATTAAATAGCTTGCATCACTCTCGGGTGTTGGCTAGCACGTGGTCATTCTGCTATCCTTCAGACATCGGGATCAGGGCATGTCATGTGCACCATTAGAGATTTACCAATCACTTCCGCTATTATCCAGTCATCGTTACCAACCCTTTTGAGATAGGAAACCATAAATAGTTTTGATTCCTTGGCAGAACCCGTCAGACAAAGTTCTACTTTTCGTTGAAATTTCCAAAGATGTCTCAAGTGACGATCTGGTACTAAAGTAGTAGCACTCAATGGAAGAACATCTGGGGGACAGCCACTTTTGGTCCCAGATAAAACTAATCCTTCAAACGTAGTAATAATTTTGGATCTTCAGGAGGAAGATCAATTTCCGTAGAGTCCATTCTAAAGTAAGTTATTAACAAATTCATTTCTCCAACCTTAGAACACTTCAACCAACATTAATTCCCAAAATTTCTTTCAATGTTTTACTCATCATTGCAATGAGTATAGGCATGGGAGTAAAAATTGTTATACCTTCGATTAACAATAATCAATTTCCCCTATAATCAACGAAACCAAGTCATAGGACCAATTCCTTATCAATTAACCGAAACTATCCATCAGAGCGAGCTCTAACCTGTAATTAGCCTATGGTGGTGCTACTAATTGATGATAATGTCCGATATTCAGGAGCTGTCAACCAGTATTCAGGTGATATAATTTCTGATACTGGACACATACTAGTATCTGGGAGTGATACCTTTATGCCAGAATGTTCACAGTTTCAAGCTAGTGAACAATATTAAAATATTATAAATGTGTCAATTAGCGGTGCGACTAATAAACTGATTAACAGTGACTACCTAAGCCTAAGAAATTATAATTGTGGAAACTTAAGAGCAAGCCTTGTAGGAGGACAGTAAACTCATAGTTGTTTTAACCATACCACCCATCTGGGTAACCAAAACATTCTCGACCAGTCATCATTGTAAACATTTTCATAGCCAAGTATTAGTTGAAGCACGAGTTAGTTTTCTGTTATAAGAGCAAAATGAACACTGAGAAAGTCGTGTGGTCTATTAGTGTTTATTGTGGAGAAAAAAGGTAGTATGGTACAATTCAATGACGTATATCTTGGTGTCACTTCTCAAAATTTATCTAGGATACCGCCAAGGTGCAAAATAGAGTACACCATTGACCCACTTCCTAGTAAAACACCAATTTTCCTTACATCTTATTGAACGACTCCTGCATCATTGAAAACCACAAACTTTACACCTTATCTTAGGGAACCTTGAACCTAGTCATAAAGATGATAGACCGAACCTTAAGATTGTACCTAGATTCCTGGCAACTCAATCGGGTGACGATTAAAAACCATTAAACCCTACTTTGAATTGATGATCTACCCGACCAGATTTTGGAGCCCGAGTTTTCTTTTGTAGCCTGACATATTTGTAGTAGTCTTGTCGATGACTTTCTTACCTACTTCAGCAACGAAACTAAATTTTCTAAACACCAATAGTCAGCTTTATACCGAATTCCTCAAATGTTAGCTTATTTAGGTTGGTACTTTTCGCTGGAGACGTAATCTCAGCAGACGATAATCTTGTCATTTCTCCAAAAGGTTGTAGCTAAAGAAAGTGTAACATTCCCACAAATTATTGTAAAATTCGAATTATTCTTGGCCTTGTCGATTTTATCGGCAGTTGTTAGCAACTTTTCAGCTGTAACATTTTCCTTCCAAGTTGGCCGAGGAAACTAGTTTAGTTGAGACATGGAATATGATTAAAATTTCTGACAATTGAAGTGTTGCCTCCCTTGATGTTTGTCCATACACTTTTTGATAACAACAATCATTTCAAAATCCACGATGATGTTTCTCTGGATGTTTTGGCTGTGTAGATGCAGCATGACGGATTATCGCTTATGTTTCCCAACGGTCAAAACCTTACGAAATGAACCATTTTACTCATGACTTAGAGTCAACATTTACCGTTTTTACTTGAAAATCCAATGACATTTCTTAGTGGGGAAACCTGCCCAAAATCTTTACCAACCTCGTAGTCTTCTCAAATACATTTTCATTTAAAATGACCTAAATTTTAGACAGGGACAATAGAAAAACCAAATCAGTGTCTAAGATTGCACTATCGTGTATCACCCCGATTGTGCAAACGTAATTATTGTTTACTGCATCAAATGACATATCTGCCCTTTAATATGTTCAACCTATCCTATCTCATTTCAGCTAGAATTCATGAGTATTGATTTGACGGTACTTACAAATTATCAAGAAATCGTTCGAGTGGTTATAATCACTTCTTGTATTTGAATGGAGCTGGGGAAATATCACCATAATCTCCTGGTACAAGGTATCTCATGCATGTAGAGATTATGATGATGTTTCAGTAATTATCACTTCTTTATGCTGGAAGGCATTCTAGTCAACCTTGAGTACGTGTCTACCCTACTACGCTTCATATTATTTCTTAGGCAAAAGGTCCATCTAGGAGAATTGCTCAAACATTAAAAATTTAGTTGTGACCATTAATCACCCAACAAATAATCTATTAAACGAATCTTTACCGTTGGTGATTGAATATCCCAGAAACTACTGTTGTAACGAGATGTTATGCATTCAACATAGTTATCTTGTATTCTAGATTTAATGGACTTGTTTTGACCCTCAAATTCTTGAGTGTTCTTTTAGCCTTTTGGGCATAATTTTTTGCCAAATCCGAGAGAAATTCACTATGAATCTGCTCGCTAAGGCATTGTGAGCTACATTGTTCGGCTACATGGAGTGCATGTCACTACTGTATCTCACTATGATGCGCATTTCACTTCCAAGTCTTTGGGAAGTCTTCTTGAAAGCCATGAGTACTAAGTTGTTATTCAATACCACATTTCACCGTCAAACTAACGGCTAGTCTGAATGAACTATCTGGACCTTGGAGAACACATTGCTTTTGTCTGTTATGTAGTTTTAGCATGGTTATGATAGATACTTATCTTTATTTATGCTGCATACAACGATAGTTATTATTTTGGTTTGGCTATGGTACCGTTTGAGTCGTTGTATAGAGATTTTATGCACAATACATCATTGATAGACGAGTATTACGAACAAGTATTCGAAGGATCGAGATTACGATGTAGGAAATTGTGTATTATTGACGATGTTGTCCAAGATGGTAGTATGTGAGCGCGATCGAGGCGCTAATCAAACGATTTATGTGTATTTCCCAATTAGGGGCAAGATGGTAATATTGCACCCTTGGAAATTTACTGTTTGCTTATCGAGAAAACAGTGAGTTGTCGGTATTGGGGGCTGCAGACCGTAATATCGATAACTTATTTGTTGGGTTTGTTAAGTAAGTGGGCAAGTAGGGTCGTCTATGTTAGTGTATTTATTTATTGTTTGGGCTTGACCCAAAATACTACATACATATCCTCGGAGTATGTGACGCTGCGAGTACGTAGGTGAAAATTTTCTATCTTTAGTGCAATTATTTTAACTTTACATCATTATATATGTATTTTTGACGTCATTTTTTTATACATATGTAAATATTTTTGACTTTATGTTTTTATAAAGGTATTATATTATAGGGTAAATTACATAGTAGCCCCTCAGGTTTGAGGTCTATTACAACCCCATACAATATCTTTAAAACATTTCACTTTCATACCTCACCTACTATTTTATTTCAATATAGTACATTCGTTACATTTTCCATCCATTTATCCGTTAAGAGCTGACGTGGCTGCCACATTTGTACCACATGGCTGCCATCTATGTGCCACGTGGCAATTTTTTTTTTTTTTAAACTTGATTCTTCTGGAAAAAAAAAAACCCAGAAACTCTCCTCCCAACCCACTGTTCTCCATCTCCTTTCACTTCACCTCCCATTCCTTCTCCCTCCTCTTCTCCCTCCAAACCACCATAAATTTATGCACTTCTTCCAGAACCCATAAATCAAAATGAGCTCTCAATCCGGAAAAAAAGAAAAAAAAAACCCCTAAAATTTCATGGATTTCAAAATTTTATTTCCCAAAATTCAAAACCATCATCTTTTCTACGTCAACCTACCTGAGGACGAGGAGGGCGGTGAAGAGAGTGGGCAGCTCCAACTCCAAGATCTAGACTTTGACCATAGCCAACAATCTTTAAGCAACTACCTCCACCCGATCCTAGCTAACAATCTCATCTTCCCATTGCAACCACGTTCATCCCCCACCCATCGAATCCATCTGGTTACCTTCACCCCCCACAACCCATAAATGATGAACCAGTAGTGGTGTAGATGAAATTTGAGGCTACGGCACCACCCCAACCCACTTCCTGTAAATTGGTTTCCAACCACCACCAAAACCCCAAATCCCCAGAATCCCCAAATTAGCCAGGGGTCATTTTTAAATTTGTTTGAAGTTTGAATGGGTGGTTGTGATGGAAAAAGAATGAGGAGATTGAGGTGGTTACCCCCAAACCCCAACCACCACCAACACCGGCTACGGCAGCCAGCAACTGAGATATGTGGTCCTCTCTCTCAACGGGTTCCGGCGACTTCATGCCCACTACATCTGGCGTCTCAGCAAGGTGAGGGGGTAAGATATGGGTTATGGGTGATGGGGGATGGGAGATGGGAGAAGAGGGTGGGCTTGGGTAAGGGTGGGTGATGGGGATGGGAGAAAGGGATGGGCTCGGGTGGGGAAAAAGAAGGGGATTTTTTTATTTTTTATTTTTGTTCAAAAGATTCAGATTTAAAAAAAAATAAAAAATTTGCCACGTGGCACACATTTGGTAGCCACGTCAACGCTTAACGGATCAATGGATGGAAAATGTAACGGAGGTATTATTTTGAAATAAAATAGTATGTGAGGTATGAAAGTGAAATGCTTTAAAGATGTTGTATGGTGTTGTAATAGACCTCAAACCTGATGGGCTACTATGTAATTTACCCTATATTATAGTATTGTAATGAAGGAGAAGGAAAGTTGATTTTGGAGGCATGAAAAGGAATCATTGCAATCCAATCACGACGGAATGGCATTTTCTTTTATGCAACCGCTCTAACTTGATATCTTCTTTATATATATATATATATATATATATATATATATATATATATATATATATATATATATATATATTTCTGCTACCTTTTCACTATTTTTGTTTAGCAACTTATTTCAAATTTCGGGGACGAAATTTTTTTAAGGTGGGTAAATTGTAACAACTCGAACCTAATTTTACAATTTTATTAATTTTAAAAGAGTGAATTGACGAAAATGCCTCTAGGGACAAGATTTTTTTACCTTCATTGACCGTTGTTTCGTGACATATGAACTATTAGTTTACCGTATTCTCTATGTACTCGACAGTATGAACACGCGCAAGTGGAATCGAAATCGGAGTTAGGACAAAAAATTTATGAAACTAAGAACGTGAAGGGTGATTTGGTAATTTACATTACGCATGAGATATTTTCTATTTATCTTTTTATGGGCTTGTTTTGTGAGCCAATGGGGCCCACACCCCATTCTTCTCCCTTATCTCCGTGTCTCCCTCTTTTTTCCATTATTTTATTTTATTTTTTTAAACGCTCTCATCTTTCTCCTTTTTAATCTAACATTTCATTTCACACTCTCTCTTACCTCTCCCTTGAGCTCTCTACCTCTTAATACTCTCTTCTTCTTCTGCACACACAAGAGGGCCGAGCGAACTCCACGTGAACCACCACCAACTACCATGACTTTCTCTCCATCATCATTTATCCCTCTCTTTTGCTCGTTTCATCGCTGCAGTTACGTAGATGCTACCAAGATTGAGCCCCGTCGTCTTCTGCCAAAACCCATTGAAAGCTAGACCACTAACTCGTTGTGAGGTCACCATCATCGTCATCTAGCCAGTTCAGGAAACTCCGGTCTGACGGTGTGGCTACATAGCGACTTTTGGCCACTTTTCATCATCTTCTCCAGCGAACCCTCGTCGTTGACAACTAAGGTAAGGCTCCAACGACCCTAAATGGCTCATTTATAATGTTTTGAACGAGATTTAAGTGCATAAATGTGATATTGTAGAGTTTGGCGTTGAAAAAACAATTTGGGGAAAAAAACTCCCCAAATTTTCGACAAGAACCATGGCCATCAAGCCACATTCATGCCATTTTTCCAATCAATGTCAACCTCGCCTCAACCTTTAATTGGTATTCTGTTCCTCACATTCTGAGCTTTTATTTGGTTCTTGAATCGCTGATTCTGGCTAAGAAATGAGCTCAAACGGAGCTTTGAAAGTTGGAGAGAAAATCTGCAAAAATCTGGAAATCGCGAAGACGTGTTGAATGCATGGTGGTCAGCGCGTGGCTGCCTATGCAACCACCTTGTGGTAGTGCATGGAGGAACCCGATGTCCCTTCTTAGGTTTGTCGACGTGCCGAACTCGAAATTCAATCGTTTTAAATTAGTTTCTTTATTAGCCGTACTTTGTACAAACACGCGGATTTACGTTAGTTCACTATATATATTTACATAACTGATTTCGTTTCTAGGTGAAACACATTTCAAGGACTTTCGATAAGCACGAGGCGGGTTTAACCCGACGACATGATTTATGGGTCAGTCTTTGCTTTTAAATATTATATATTTATTTAGTTTCCATTTATATATTTAATAACGAATTTTCTACGTTACACCTATATTAGATTAGCGTTTATAAGAATTAGCGTATTAACGGAATTTATGAATTTCTCATAAATTCTACAGGAAGCAGGTTATGCATAATTTGAAGTGATTCCATAAATAAAGTTATGGTTACAGATATTATTATTTTGGGTAAATTATATAAAACTACCTCAACTATGAGTCGGACCACAATCTCATACCTCATGTTTTAAACATTGCAATGTCATACCTTAACTTATGAATTCGTTACAATGTCGTACCTTTGTTAACTTTTCTGTCAATTTCACAGTTAAGTGATAACGTGGCAAGCGGTGTCATAGCCCGTCCCGAACTTCTATTGTCGATGATGTAAATGACGAAATTGTCCTTGGACGTTAATTGATGTGTGTGTGAATTATTATTGGGTTAAATTGTGTTAGATTGGTGACCCAATTAGAACTAAGACTTTTCTTAGTTTTGATTGGTGGCTTTTGGACCACACACACACCCACCTTTTATTTCCTTCCTGTGCTCTCTCTCTTTTAGACTCTCACTCTTTCTCTCTTTCCCTTCTTCGTACGGACCAACCCAGAAACCCTCTCAAGCCTTGTAGATCGAAGGTTTTAAGATCACCATTGTGTTCGTGAGGACCATACCAGTTCAAAGGTACCATTTTCAGGTAAGGAAACTTTCGATTTCATGTGGAAACCCTAGCTCCGATTTGTCACTGTTCATGCATACATGAAATCTTGTGTTTTAGGGAATTTGAAGGTTATAGGAAGCTTAAGGAGGTCCTCACGAGTCTCGGGGTACTTCGTTGGAAGGAATTGGACGTCAAAGGGCTGAGATCGACGTATATCTAGGTAAGCCAAACTATCAAGCTTTCTCGGGGAAAACCTAGTAGATTTTAAGCCTTGGAACTTATATAACGTGATTCTACATGTTATTAGCTTCATTTTGGTACCAATTTTGTGGAAAATGGTGAAGAAACGAAAGAGAATAAGCAATTTAAAGTTTTACCCAGAAACCGGTGACCGGTGACTCGCCGGAGAAGAAATGAGCATATTCCGTTAAGTTGATGGAATATGCAATGTCGTCAGTCATCTTTAACAGTTACCGTTGGGTTTTAATGGAATATTCCATGGAATATTCCTAACGGCAGTTAGAGAATCCGTCAGGATTCCCTGCGCGTGGCCACGCGTATTATCCTGCATTCGCCGGCGCATGGCAGCGCGTGAGAGGTCAGAAAAATATTCTAAAAAATTGGGAATGATCCTGAGGTTGTGTAGGTCACTGTGGTATATTCAAATACCAAAATTGAGCATTGTATGAGAAGTTATTAGCTAGTTTTGCCTATGTGCTCAAGGGTGACTGTGGTATATTCAAATACCAAAATTGAGCATTTTATAGTTAATTCGCATATAGGTGAGACTTATCCTAAGGAATAGCGTGTTCAAGGGTGACTCGGGGGCTACGACCCTTCAACATACCAGTGAGTGAGCTTCTGGTTTTCAATATATATTTATATACTAGATATTTTCCCAGAAATATGTGTTTAAATGAAAGTATGTCGTAAATGCCATGCATATAAGTATAATTCGTATATGAATTGGTATATGATGCTTTATATATATAAATGCGGTGTTGTGGACGCTCAAGTAAGCTTAGGTGAGTTATGTTTGGTTATGTGAATTGTCAATGATGTGATATGTGATTGAATAATGTTGAGCTCATAAAACTCCACCTAGGGTGATTGTGATTTAGTCAGAGATTTGGCACAGGCCTGTTTATTATGTCACCTCCCGCACCATATACTCATATTGGATCCAATTTAGGTGCACAGTCTTGTCGAATAGACCATCTTAGGTGGTTCCGACTCGTAGGTGACTAGCGATTTATCGCCCAGCTATTATGTGAGAGTAGTATTGAGCATAATTATATCACACCCATTATTGCCGTATAAACCTGTTCCTTTGGTTCTGACTCTTGTGCAGTATGTTGCCGTATAGGTCATTGTAGTGACTCCGGCTAGATTGAGTTTGAGCTATGAATTCAACCGTACAGACTACCACAGGGGTTCCGACTAACATGTTATATTTATATGAAATTATTCTTACCTGAATTGCTTACTCTGTTATATCTTGGCATGGCATACATATGAATATGATTATGTGAAGCATGATTTGAATTGATATAATTTCATATATATATTTATGTATATGCATATATCTTGATTCTGGGAAAAATTATACATGTTTTACAGCGAGGGGTTAGATATGTTGATAAATGAAATGGTTTTGTAAAACATTTGTTTTTGCCCACTCACGTTTTCTGTTTTGTGCCTTCCAGGTTTTAGGTAAGTTTGTAGTTGCTGGGTGCGAGGACTTCGAAGGTTCTGACATATCTAAATAAGTGTATGACATCTTATGGTACTATATAATTAGTACTTGTCCTACTGGACTGCACCTAGACTTTTATGCTCTGATTAGGAGTGATTACTGTTGTAACTAACTCCTATTACTTTATGTTTAATAGTGCACTCTAGTAATTTGGTTTTTAATTATTCGTATATTTCTTATCTTTATTGCTTCCGCATTATGTACATGGCTACTTCACTCTCACGTGACGGCCAGCATGCCTTGATCTCGGTCGGGGTGTGTCAGTTTGGTATCAGAGCCTAGGTTTAGCAGTCCTGTATAATTCTTGAATGTTCTAATCCTTGTGATGTCTTATGTCAAAACTATGCTGCCTCGTAGAGAGCCCCGTCAATCAGCTGAATATACTTTCCCTGATAGTGCTCAATTAGGGAAAGCTATAGTTTCTACCATTCAGACAGCATTCCGTACTCCCCAGAGGACACCTCTTGAGATAGTTCATAATCTGAAATTGACTCACTTCATGGGTAATGAAGGTCATGAGGGGGCAGAAAAATGGTTGAATCATGTGGAGAAGACCTTTCAGGTGATGCAAAGTCAAGAGAATCTTTCTTCTGATAGGTGGGTCGAGACGACTACCTGGTTTTTGGAAGAACAGCCTGCATCCTGGTGGAGATAGGAGTCTTACCAAATGGCCCCAGAAGAGATTGTAGACTGGGAATTGTTTAAGGAATAGTTTTGGAAAAGGTTCATTCCTCCTGCATATATCGATCTTAAGAAACAGGAGTTTACTCATCTGAGGCAAGGAAAGATGTCCACTAATGAGTATTACAGTTTCAGAAAAGGTAATTGAAGTGTTCATGGATGATTTTTCAGTTTATGGTGATTCTTTTGATACATGTCTATATAATTTGTCTCTAGTTTTAAAACGTTGCCAAGAAACTAATCTAGTCTTAAATTGGGAAAAATGTCATTTCATGGTTTCACATGGATTAGTTCTAGGGCATATCATATCTGAAAATGGAATTGAAGTTGATAAATCTAAAGTAGAACTTGTTAGTTCTTTACCCATCCCTACTACTGTCAGGGAGGTTCGTTCTTTTCTTGGACATGTAGGTTTCTACCATAGGTTTATGAAGGACTTCTCAATGATTTCTAGACCCTTGTACCGTTTGCTTCAAAAGGATGTAACATTTGATATGAATGAAGAGTGTGTGGTAGCATTCAACAAGCTTAAGGAGTTGTTATCCACGGCTCATGTGATCATACCACCAGATTGGAGTTTACCTTTTGAGTTGATGTGTGATGCTTCAGACTATGCTGTTGGTGCAGTTCTAGGGCAGCATGTCAACAAAGTGCCACATGTCATCTATTATGCATCTCGAACACTCAATGATGCACAGTTGAATTATTCAACAACAGAGAATGAGCTTTTAGCTGTTGTATTTGCTTTACAAAAATTTAGATCTTATCTTATTGGGACTAAAGTTATTGTGTTTTCTGACCATGCAGCTTTGAAGTATTTACTCACAAAAAAAGATGCAAAACCGCGACTTATTCGATGGATACTTCTACTTCAAGAGTTGGAATTGGAGATCAAGGATAAGAAAGGGAGTGAGAATGTTGTAGCAGATCATCTTAGCAGATTTGTGCATTCAAACACAGAGGAAGATTTTATCCATTTACATGAGAGTTTTCCGAATGAGCAATTGTTTTCATTAAAGGCTATTGACCCTTGATATGCAGATATTATCAATTACAAGGTCACCAAAAAGATTTTGGATGATTTTACACGTGCTCAGAAAGATAAGCTTGTCAAAACCGCCAAATACTACGAGTGGGATGATCCTTATTTATGGAAATATTGCACTAATCAATTGATTAAAAGGTGTGTCCCCGAATCTGAGTTTAAATCTATTCTAACTTTTTGTCATTCTTATGCATGTGGTGGCCATTTTGGAGCAAAGAGGACAGCCCTGAAGGTGTTAGAGAGTGGTTTTTATTGGCCTAGTTTGTTTAAGGATGCGTACGAGTTTTGTGCAACATGTGATCGTTATCAACGAACAGGTAACTTGGGCCCAAGAAATCAAATGCCACAAACCCCTATTTTGGTTGTTGAGATCTTTGATGTGTGGGGCATTGATTTCATGGGACCTTTTCCATCTTCAAATGGTTTTCTTTACATTTTATTGGTTGTGGATTATGTTTCTAAATGGGTGGAAGCGAAAGCCACCAAAACTAATGATTCAAAAGTTGTTTCAGATTTTATTAAGACTAACATCTTTGCAAGATTTGGAACACCTAGACCAATCATCAGCGATGGAGGGAGTCACTTTTGCAATCGAACATTTGAAGCGTTGCTTAGGAAGTACAATGTCACACATAAGGTTTCTACACCTTATCATCTGCAAACTAGTGGTCAAGCAGAAGTATCAAACCGTGAGGTGAAGCAAATTCTGGAGAAAACTGTGAGTCCTAGTAGGAAGGATTGGAGCATGCACTTAAACGATGCATTGTGGGCTTATAGGACTGCTTATAAGACTCCTATTGGAATGTCCCCATTTCGGTTAGTTTATGGGAAACCATGCTGTCTTCCAGTAGAGTTAGAACACAAAGCTTATTGGGCGATCAAAGCCTACAACATGGACATGAGTGTTGCTGGACAGCATAGAAAGCTTCAATTGAATGAGTTAGACAAAATCCGGAATGATGCATACGAGTCTAGTCGAATATACAAGGAGAAATCAAAGGCATTTCATGACAAGATGATATCAAGGAAGAGCTTTTCCATTGGACAAAAAGTTCTTCTATTTAATTCTCGCCTTCAGTTATTTCCAGGTAAACTTCGTTCTCGATGGGTTGGTCCATTTGTTATAACTAATATTTTTCCTCATGGTGCAGTGGAAATCCAAAGTGCAAAGACCGGAAATATGTTCAAAGTGAATGGGCATAGACTCAAGCCATATTATGAGTCTTTTGCGGAGCATGATGTGGAGGTTGTACCCCTCCAAGAACTATCTCCCCTTGGATGATTACTCTTGGTACCGTCTGGCTGCGGACGTAAAAGCAAGCGCTTATTGGGAGGCAACCCAATATTTCTATTCATTGTCTTTTTATTTCATTTTTCAATTTTCCGTTTGTTTTTGTTTTTTGAATTTTCTTGCATGCTAAACTGAATTATTTCTTTTCTTTGTAGGAAAATTTGATCGTGCCCACCATTGGAGTTGATTGCAGAATTGGAGTTTAGGGGTCACTGCTTGATTTTACTACAAATTGGGGAAGTTTTCAGTCCAAATGCTTCATTTTGTTTTTAGTCCAAATTGAAAATTTGAACTGGTTTGATTTGTTTTAATGTTGTTTCTTTTTGCTTTCTTAGTTAGTATTATTTACTCTAAACAAAAACACAAAAACATTCAGAAAATTTGAAAATTCAAAAAAATATTGTCTTGTTTTATTTATTGCTTTGAATTAGATTTTTGTTAGTTTCCCGACCCAATGATATAATTGGATTGAATTTGAACTACAAGGATCAAGAATTTAGTAAGCATGTGTTGTGTGAAATTCCTTATTCTCTTGTTAGCCTTGTACATGTTTAATCATCTGTGAAAAACCAAATGCACATAGCCTTGTTGATGTGAAACTAAAGTATGACTTAAAACTTCACATGTGAATATAGTGACCATAAACAACCTATGTGAGTTTTTGAGCCTATTGAAAGTGTGTGCATTTTTCATACACTCATATTTTTTCATGTGTGATGAACTTATGTGACTTACATCTTTAGAACTTGCGTAACGATCTTTCGAAATGTTTGTCATTTGATTGCATGAACTTGAAAAGGATAGAGGCATTAGGTTTATCACCATGGCCCAAATAAGCATGTTTCCTAAAGAGAAATGATATCATTAGATTGCCAATTTGAACCGTATATGTTGAGCCTTTTATTTCTTATCACCAGATATGTCTACCCTAATACCTTAAACATTTTTCCTTACCCTTTCCAAGCTAGCTAGTGAGCAATGTGAGATTGTCTTATGAGAAATGTTTGTGAAGTACTTTGAAGGAGTTTGGAAAAGGAATAAGTGTGGGGGTATTTCATGTTTGTATTTAGTTATGTGCAAAATTAGTTCCAAAAAAAAAAAAAGAAGAAAAAAAAAAGAAAAAAAAAGAAGAAATAGAAAGAAAAAAAAAGTATACAAAGCAAATAAAAAGTTTTTTTAAAGTTTCATTTTAGGGGTGTGGTTGGAGGTATTAGTAGAGTGGTTGGAGAGCTTTAGTTCTTGTAAATCTCAACAAGAGAATTGCTTGCAATGTAGCTTGGAACTTTTGTTTACCTATCCTTTCATTTCTATAACCCTCTTCCTAAGCCTCATTACAACCAATAAAAGTCCTCTTGATTTAAGTTTTGCAATTATGATTGTGGAGATGAGATCTTTATGCAAGCTTATGGTAGATCTTTCACATCTGATTCTTTGAGCGAAACACGTTAAACTAAACATATGTGTGATTGAGTGTATGTCCCATGAGAAGATCACTAGTTAGAAGTGGTGTTTTAAAAAAAACTTGAAATTGCATTAGCATGGCTATTACACACACTACACTTTATGGATGATTATAAGGTTACTGCTAACATTTTAATAAGGAAGATGAGCTTGGATTAGCTTGTTTGGTGCTAGCTAAGGTTCTTGATGATTTTTTTTCTTGAATGAAATTCTATAAGGGTCACATAGGGGGAAGCTATTGTTTTTCATGTTGCTACTTTTTCATATTTTCTTCGTTTTGCTTGAGGACTAGCAAAAGCTAAGTGTGGTGGTATTTGATAAGCTCATATTTATATATACTTTACATCAAATTCACTTGTCTTTTCTTAGTTAGTTCCTTATATTTTTGAGCTATTTACTTTGTTTTTGTGTTTTCTAGGATTTGTCAAGCAAAGAAAAGAAAAATAGCACAAGTTGGATATTAAGTAACAAATTCGTCAAAACTGCCTGTGCATGTCAGCTGACTTTGGAAGCAAGTTGTGAACAGCTCAAAATGAATTAGAGAATGAGCCTTATATGCTTGGAAAGCTACGGATGTCTATTTTCTGGAGCATTTCACGGATTGTTAATATCAGTTTTGTAGAAGAAGTTATAACCGTTTTAACACTGAAAGGTTCACAAGAGACTGGGCAGTTTGTAACTGCAATGAAAGCAATAAACCCAATAAATCTAGCAGCCAAAACTGATGCAGCCAAGAACAAGCCAGCTGATACCTATTCAAATATCAGAGGAAATGAAAATAAAGATGAGGATTAAGTGGGAGTAATTGGCATAAAGGCTACCCAAAGAGTTACAATTGTTTTACCATTTCCTCTCACTTATTGTCATCACTAATTGGCTGTTAGTGGGGTGAGTTATGGAGCAGAAATGAGGCAGCAAGCATGGGCATAAAGGCTGAGGTTGCAGTGGCAAAAGAGTAGTTTTTTTTTAGGAAGAAAAGATAGAAAAAAAAAAGAAGGAAGGGAAGGAAAAAAAGGCAAGGCTGCTGCATTGAGGAAGGAAGGAAAGGAAGGAGGAAATCTTGGCATTCTCTTCTTTTGGTTTTATCTTCTCAAACTCATGTCTTTCTTTTGGTTTAATTTGAGAACTATGTGTAACTAAATTTTTAGAAGTTAGGGGCTGTTTTGAAGCCCCGAATATGATTGCAAGTTTGTTATGACATTTTGTTTGAATTACTTTTATGAATAGATGAAAATTGGTTCGCTAGTTGTCTCATTGATGAATTCTTTATTTGTTTTCTATGGATGCATACTTAGTAAGCATATCTAGGGTTCTAATGGTATGAATATGTGTGTGCCTGCCCTTGTCGAATGAGGACCTACATATGTTCTAGAGTAGTACTTGTTAATTGCGATTAACATGTGAACCAATTTCTAGGATAAGTAAGACAACGCCAGTACTTACGATGCCTTGTGATGACTCAAACTCTTTTCGTTCTTAATGATTTCTACTTGTTAAATCTATGAACACACCATTCTAGATTGCATGCTAGGGACTAAGTTAAGTTGAAAACGCCATTCTCTTAACATACTACGTAAGAAAGAGTAATAGGTTGAGTTCTAACATTGAGCCAACTTGAGCATCTTCATTCGGAAATAAAAGAAATTTGAATGAAACATAAAATGTTTGCATGATTATTTGGTGGTGGATAGCAATACCCCTAACTCGTTCTTCTTAATTTGTGAACTACTTAATATCTGTTTCTATCCTGTTTTTGTTCGATTTAATTTAAATAGCAAATCAACTCCAAAAATCCCAAAATTTGTGTGAGTGTATCTCTGTGTGTCTAGTATCTGCATATAAAATTTCGTAGACTTTAGATAAGTCTAAGTTGGTCTAATAATTATTTTTCGGTGGCTGGTTAGTAGGGACAGCAACCCAGTTTTTGTGACATTTTAGGTAGTTAGATAAAACAATCTTCTGCGAGAAAGACCCTTATTTTCATATGCTACAATTGACAAATCTTAGTGTTAATAAGGAAAATCAATAGGACATTTGTGTGCTACTTTGTGATTTGCTTTTAATCCTATCACTACACCTCAGGACAGCAGCAGTATTCTCATGATCCTCAGTATCAAAGTGGGTACCCTCAGTATCAGGGAGGATCTATGTCTTATCAGCCACATTCAGCCGGTGGATCTTAGTGGTACCAAGGGGAACAGCCCCAGCAGGGAGAGATTGCTGCTAATAGTGCAGGATCTTCGAGGCAGTCGGGTCAGCAGAGGCAGGGACGTGGTATTCATGCCAATAGAAGTCACGGAGGACGACAGCAGAACCAGGCACGTATCCACAACATGTCACTGCAAAATGCCCAGAATAATCCAGATTTAATCATGGGTACATTAAATATTCGTGGTCATTTTGCTAAAGTATTGATTGATTGTGGTGTTACACATTCTGTTATTTCTCATACATTTGCTCAAGTGACACAACCTCATCCTACACCTTTAGGATATAATTTAGAATTTTCTATGCCTAGAGGGGATAGGTGTTTTGTGGATCGGATATATCCAGGATGTCCAATGATAGTAGAGAATATTATTATGCCGGCTAATCTTATGCCGTTGGATATTATGGATTTTGATGTGATTTTGGGCACTGATTGGTTGCACTATAATCGTGCCAAGATAGATTGTTATGGGAAGACAGTCACATTTCACTGTCCTGGATTACCTGAAGTTACATTTGTAGGAGAGCCTAGTGGGGTGAGGCATGGTATTATTTCAACCATGAAAGCAAAGAGATTGTTGTCGAAAGGTTGTCAGGGATATTTGGCTCATGTGGTGTTGAATGATGATGCTCCTAGTAGTGTGGAGGATGTTCGTGTGGTCAGATATTTTTCGGATGTATTCCCTGAGGATTTGCTTGGATTGCCGCCAGATAGAGAGGTGGAGTTTGTTATTAATCTGCTTCTAGGTACGAATTCCATATCCTTAACTCCTTATAGAATGGCTCCTACTGAATTAAGGGAATTGAAAGTGCAGTTACAAGAGTTAGTGGATAAAGGTTTTATTCAGCCTAGTACTTCACCTTGGGGAGCTCCAGTGTTATTTGTGAGGAAGAAAGATGGAACTTTGAGGCTGTGCATTGATTACAGGCAATTGAATCGAGTAACCATTAAGAACCGTTATCCATTGCCTCTTATAGATGATTTGTTTGATCAACTTATAGGTGCTTATGTATTTTCTAAGATTGACTTGAGGTCGGGATACTATCAGTTGAAGATTAAAACTGAAGATGTCTCTAAAACCGCATCCAGGACTCGATATGATCATTATGAGTTTCTTATGATGCCATTCAGGTTAACTAATGCACCGGCAGCTTTTATGGATTTGATGAATCGAGTATTCTAGCCATATTTGGACAGGTTTGTTATTGTTTTCATTGATGATATTCTGGTATACTTTAAGTCTAAGGCTGAGCATGCTAGACATTTGAACTTGGTGCTGAACAATTTGAGGGAACACCAACTGTATGCTAAGTTTAGCAAATGTGAATTTTGGTTGAATCAAGTGGCATTTTTGGGACATGTCATTTCTGCTCAAGGCATTCAAGTGGATTCTCAGAAAGTGGCAGCTGTGGAGAATTGGGAGCAACCTCGAACCGTCACCGAGGTACGGAGTTTTCTTGGCCTAGCAAGCTACTATAGACGGTTCGTTAAGGATTTTTCAGTGATTGTTCTGACATTGACTAGGTTGACTCGAAAGGATGTTAAGTTTGAGTGGGATAATAAATGTGAGCAAAGTTTCCAACAACTGAAGTACTACCTTACTCATGCACCTGTTCTAGCACTTCCTGATGATATCGGTAATTATGAGGTTTATAGTGATGCTTCTTTGAATGGTTTGGGTTGCGTATTGATGCAACATGGTAGAGTAATTGCTTATGCTTCGAGGCAGTTGAAACCTCATGAAAAGAATTACCCTACACATGATTTGGAGTTAGCAGTTATCATCTTTGCTTTGAAGATTTGGAGACATTATCTTTATGGTGAGAAATGTAAGATCTTCACAGATCATAAGAGTCTCCAGTATTTGTTTACTCAGAGAGATCTTAATCTTCGTCAATGGAGATGGATTGAGTTACTTAGTGACTATGATTGCACGATCGAGTATCATCCTGGTCGTGCAAATGCAGTGGCGGATGCACTGAGTAGAAAGACTCCAGCCAGACTTAATGCCATTTATGATTGTCATGTTCTTCTCCTAGCAGATTTGAGGTCCACTGGAGTGGAGCTAGAAGTGGAAGATCGAGAAGAAGCCTTGCTTGCTAATTTTCAGGTTAGGCCAGTTTTAATTGATCGTGTACTTGAGACTCAGATGAATGATGAAGAGATCCAGGAAATAATTCAAGCAAGAAATCAAGGCAAAAAGAAAGATTTCGAGATTCGAGAAACTGATGGCATGCTTATGCAGGAAAACAGGATGTATGTACCGAATAATGCAGAGTTAAAGAAAGAAATTTTGGATGAAGCACATAATTTGGCATATGCAATGCATCCAAGAGGCACTACGATTTATCATACCATTAGACCATTTTATTATTGGCCGGGTATGAAAAGAGAAATTGTCGAATATGTGAGTAGGTGTGCCATTTGCCAATAGGTTAAAGCCGAAAGAAAGAAGCCATTTAGGTTGATGCAGCCAATTCCCGTTCCACAGTGGAAATGGGAAAATATTACTATGGATTTTGTGCACAAGCTCTCTCGTACACAGAATGGTTGTGACGGCATCTGGGTGGTGATTGATCAGCTTACGAAGTCAGCGCATTTTATTCCAGTGAGGGAGAAGTATTCGCTAAGCCGATTAGATAAGTTATTTATATCACAGATTGTGAAGTATCATGGTGTGCCAGTTAATATTATCTCGGATCGGGATCCTAGATTTACTTTCAAGTTCTGGATAGCATTCCAAGAAGTTCTTGGTACGAGATTACTTTATAGTACGACATATCATCCTCAGACAGATGGACAATCTGAGAAGATCATTCAGACATTAGAGGATATGTTGAGATCTTCAATGCTGCAGTTTGGAGATAGTTGGCATGATTGTTTGGATTTGATGGAGTTCGCCTACAACAACAGTTATCATTCGAGCATTAGTATGGCACCATTTGAGGCACTTTATGGGAAATCTTGTCGTACGCCTCTATATTGGTCAAAGGTTGGCGAAAGAGTTTTAATGGGCCCTGAGATTGTGGATGTGGCTACTCAAAATGTTCAGGTAATTAAGTCTAACCTGAAAGCGGCCCAAGATTGACAAAAGAGCTTAGCAGACAAGCATGCCACTGATCGGAAATATGATGTAGGCGATTGGGTATTTCTGAAGCTATCACCTTGGAAATGTGTAGTACGATTTGGAAAGAAAGGAAAGTTGAGTCCTAGGTTCATTGGACCATATATGATCATCGAGCGAGTCGGTGAGGTTGCTTACAAGCTTGAGTTGCCTCTAGAGTTATCCAAGGTGCACGAGGTATTTTGTTTATACCATATTTAGGGCCTCCGTATTTAGATCTCGTACAAATACTCAAGGGACTTAAATGTAATTATGTAATAAAGGAAGGGGCAAATATGTAATAAGTGAGGAGCCCTTATTCTATAAAAGGACCCCTCACCCTCACAATTAGGGGAGGCCAATTCCTAGGCCTGAGGTCTCTCATTTTCAAAGGAAGCCTCCTTACCCCCAGAGGCTTCACTCTCACCTCACAAACTTTCTCTCCCTCAGAAATACAATATCAGTGTGGACGTAGCCCAAACATTGGGGTAAACCACGATACATCTTGTGTTATTTACATTATTTGCAGATTCACGGTCGAATTTACGTTGTTCCAAGACCCCTCCGGTTTTGTGCATCAACATATTTCATGTTTCGATGCTTTGACATTATGTTTTAGATCTTTCACATGTGATTCCTCCTCAACCTTTGGAAATCAATTCGAACTTGCCTTATGATGAGGAGCCAGTGACTCTGTTGGGTTGGAAGGATAAGGAACTAAGGAACAAGACCGTGCATTTGGTGAAGGTATTATGGAGAAATCATTCAGTGGAAGAACCTACTTGGGAGATAGAAGATCGGATGAGAGAGATGTATCCACGTTTGTTTTATGATTATTAGTGGAGGTATTTGTTATGTATAATTTCGAGGATGAAATTTTATAAGGTGGGGAGATTGTCACAGCCCGTCCCGAATAACTAATTTTTCGTTGATGTGAAATGACAATTTCGCCCTTGGACGTTAAAGTGTGTGGTGTGTGATTTGCTTTGAAATGGGATTAATTAAGTTTCCCTAAGTTTTTGGAACCACTTAGGAACTAAGAAACCTTGGTTATGACTGAATGTTGACTAGTTGTGGACCACACACATCACCTATCCTTTCTCTCTCTTCTTCCCATGCTCTCTCTCATCTCTCGGACTATCTTTCTCCTTTTTCTTGTACGGACAAACACCAAAGATCTCTCAAACCTCACTGATCGAGGAAGAAAATGGTACCATTGTGTTCGTGAAGCCCAGACGAGTCGATTGGTACCTATTTCAGGTAAGGATACCTTCGAAAACCCTAGTTTTTCATAACCCCCGATTTGTGCACTTTTCATGCACACGTAATTATGGATGTTTTTGGGAATTTGAAGCTTGTAGGAAGCTTAGTGAGGTCCTAAGAAAGCTCGGAGTGCTTCGTTTAAAGGTTTTGGAAGTCGGGATCGTGTGGACGAAGTTTAGTCGGTTTTCTTGGAATTCTCCGGTGAGATTCTGTGACTTTTAGAACTTTAAATTAGTATGATTGTGTTCTACAAGTTAAGAGCTTCATTTCGGTATAAAATACATGAAAAATGGTGCAAAAACGAGTGAGAAATAGGCAGTTGCAGGTCTACCCAGAATCCGACGCCGGTGACACAATTCAGGCTTCTGAAGGCTGAAGGTAATGCGCGTGAGGGCGCATGAGGCTGTGCCCTCCCCGGCGCGTGAGGGCGCGTGAGCCATAGGAAAAAATTTTCTAAAAAATATCACGATGTTCGTGAGGTTATGTAGATCACTGTGGTATATTGATATACCCAATTTGAGCAATGTATGAAAAGTTATTAGCTAGTTTTGTATATGAGCTTTAAAATAACGTTTTTATAGTTAATTCACATATAGGTGAGACCTATCCCAAGGACGAGTGTATCCACAGGCGACTCGGGGGCTACGACTCTTCGACATACCAATGAGTGGGCTTTTGTTTTCAGTATATATTTATATACTTGATATATTTCCCAGAAATGCATTTTAAGGAAAGTATGCTTTGAAATAATATGTCAAATGCATTTATATTCTGAATATGCATTTCATGGTTGCATATATATATGTGTGTGTGTGTGTGTGTGTGTGTGGTGCTGTGGAGGCACAGGTAAGTTCAGGTAAGTTATGTTTGGCTATGTGAATCATCGATGATGTGATATGTGAAATGATGTTAGGCTCATAAAACTGCACCTAGGGTGATTGAAATTTAGCCAGAGATATAAAGTACAGGCCTGTTTATGTACGTCACCTGCCGCACTATATGCTCATATTGGATCCAACCTAAGTGCACAGTTTTGTCGTACATACCTTATTCATGGTTCCGACTCGTAGGTGACTAGCGATTTATCGCCCAGCTATTATGAGAGAATAGAGTTGAGCATAATTATATTTCACCCAATCTTGTCGTACAGACCCTTCTTGGTGGTTCCGACTTATGTGCAGTATATTGCCGTATAGGTCATTGTAGTGACTCTGGCTAGATTAACTTTGAGCTATAAATTCGGCCGTACATACCACCTTAGGAGTTTCGGCTAACATATCATATTTCTATGAAATCATTCTTACCTGGATTGTTTACTTTGTTACATTTTGGCATAACATACATTTGAATATGATTATGTGAAGCATGAATTGAATTGATATGATTTCATATATATATATATATATATATATATATATATATATATATATATATATATATATATATAAATTATGTATATGCTTATATCTTGATTCTGGAAAAAATATACATATTTTACAGCAAGGGGGTTAGTATGTTGATAAATGAAATGATTTTGTAAAACATTTGTTTTTGCCCACTCACATTTTCGGTTTTGCGCCCCTCCAGGTTTTAAGTAAGCTTGCTGTCAGTGGCTTGAGGACATCGACAGTTCTGACTTATCCAAATAATAGTAGGACATTCTTGGTATTATATAATTAGTACTTGTCCTACTGGATTGCACCTAGACTTTTATGCTCTGATTAAGAGTGTTTACTGTTGTAACTAACTCCTATCACTTTCTATTTAGTAGTGCACTCTAGTAATTTGGTTTTTAATTATTCGTATATTTCTTATCTTTATTACTTCCGCACTATGCACATGGCTACGTCACTCTCACGTGACAGCCAGCATGATTTGATCTCGGTCGGGGTGTGTCAGTTGAGGTAATTTTGTGTAATTTACCCTATTATTTTATTGTTATGAATTACGAAATTTCCGTAGTATGATCATATTTATATTACAGCTCATCATACATGCTACACTAGTGTTAGTACTCATTTGGGGCTAGAGCCAGTCGTCAGTCATGTCCTAGATTTCTATGGGCAATTAGGACTTATATGTGACGTGCATAGCACCAGTCTTCACGTTATTGTAGTACTAGAGCGTAATTTATTATTACACCCAGTCTTGTTCATATCAGAATACATTTGTATGAACTCGTGTGTCAACATATGTCGATGAGCACTCGATATGATATGTTCATTTATGCGAGATTATGTGATTACAGGACGTTAGGTGTTTAATTACGAAATATGGTGACGTATTGAATTCTTGAGATATTGCAGGCTAAAGTAGGTATTTTCTTACTATACGTAGTATGTTACATGTGGAAACTACACTTGTTTTACAGCGAGGGGTTATTATGTTTTCGAAAAGATTTTTACAAAGCTTTATTTTTAGGCCCACTCACCCTTGTTTTTCGCCCCTCCAGGTTTTTTTAGTAGCAGAGCTTTCGTAAATTTACTCACATTTTTCACATTACTATACTTTATGGCTTCGTCACTCTCCTGGTGACAGCCAACATAACTCGATTCAGACTCTAGGTGAACATTCCGAGTCGGGGTGTATCATTTAACCTAGAATTATTTAGATTCCGATAAATAATGAAAAATCATTAAATATGCTTTAATTTTACAACAACTGCTAATACTAATAAAAACACTTAATAAAAATTAATAAATGATAATTATAATACTACATAAATATTACAACAATTACTAATCGTAATAATATTCATCATCATTTGTTTGACTTGCAATTTGACTTGGTAGTAGATTTTGTGGTGGACTTAGGATCATCATCCTTAAAGATATTCCTTGTAGCATTCCTTTGCATAATTTCTTTTTGCTTATCACTGAAGAACTTCCTACTATTTTGGAGTGTAATTGTTGAGGTCCTCCTTCATTACATCAAAATGAACCTTTCTTGCTCTAAACGGTCTCTTACATCTTCCTTTTCTCAAAGAGCAAGCGCATTCGGACAATTTCTTCCTTGGTCTCCCGTCGGCATTCAACCAACTTTTCAACTCCGGAACAAAGCATTGCACCAATCGGATCTTGCATCTTTCCTTTTCTCTTTGCTTCCTTTTACTTATCTTTCTACTCAGAGGCCTTGAAATAGAAGAAGATGGGGTCTCCGAATCCTTGCCTTGATTGCCAACATTAATCCTTGAGGCTTCATTACCAAATAATTTTTATTTCCATTTTTGGTCCACATCGATTCCCCACCTCGGACAATCCTTGAAGACATCCCAAAAATGATGCAAATTAAAAGTTTGGTTTTTAGGCATAGTTCTTGTCTTGTAAATTGCCATTGCTTTGTCACCCTATGCAAGGAATACATAAAGACCAATTAGTTGCAAAATAAGTTTGTGTACATCAAAAATAAACTATGAAGGGAGACACTCATGACTTCTTGGGCGCTCTTTCCATTAGCCATATCATTGTCAACCACGACTCTCTCCAAGCTTCCCTTCCATAAAGTAACGCGTTGTTGATAATCTCCCACTTATTGTAAACACTACCAACTTCCATTCGGTTAGTGTTGAAGTCGGAATTGAACTTCTCAACAATTTTAACCAACAAAACCTTTTTATTTTGATTCGTGCCAACGGCACCATCTTCGCTATTACAAACTCATGCCAAGCACAAAGCAACATCTTCATCATTGGACCAAATACATCCTCTAATATGATCTCTAGCTATCTTGAAAATTTTGGAAATGGGAAGAAATAGTTTTGGAAGTGTGTAGAAAGAAAAAATGGAAGAATTAAATAAGAAAAGTGAATTTGTGTGGTTTTTAAATAAATAAATAGGTATAGGTTTTGAGTGAATTTTGATTGAAATAATTTTTTTAATTGTTTTAGCTTTGGATCTTTTTTTTATCGTTAGATTTGATCATATTCGATCTTAGCCGTGGATTTGATGAATTTAAAAAATATGTTTAAAAAAATTGAATCTAGAACTGTGACAGCCCGTCCCGAGATATATTTCTTGATGGCGTGAAATGTCGATTCTACCCTTTTTATTCTTGAGTTGTGTGTGTGCATAAACTAAGGTTTTGGACCAATAAGCTCTATCCCTTATTATTTGGACCCAATTAAAACTAAGGTTCAAATTGTTTTAGTTTTGGTTGTTCTTAGTGACCTAAAATTGGACCACACACACCCACACATACTCTCTCTCTCTCCAGTTAACCCTCTCTCTCTTTTCCCTCTTGGTTTTTCTCCATTTTCGTACAATACGTACAGACAAACCTCAAACCTGATCATTTCGTTGCAGATCGAAGTTTTTGAAGTCACCTTTGTGTTCCTGGTGAGCTCAGGAACACATCTATACCATTTTTAGAACGTGAGAGCTTGTAAAACCCGAGAAACCATAATCTCTTATTTGAGCACTGTTCATGCAATCGTGAATGTGAGGTTTTTAGAAGATTTTAAGCTACTAGTGGGCTTTAGGACATCTTCACGAAGCTCGGAGAAGAAAAACGAAGTGAATTAGACGTCGAGAAGTCGAGGTTGGCGAGTTTCAAGTTTGTCCCGATTATCGGGGTTCCTTCGACGAAATCCCGTGGATTTCAAGGCTTGAAAGTGGTAAGGCTTTGTTCCTTTCATCCTAAGCTTCATTTTGGTACAAATTTCATGAAATTTGGTTGAGAAATGAATGGGAACTGATGATTTTAAGTTTTTCAGTTTTCCGGCGACTGTGTCGGTCACTAGAGTTCAAAGGTTGAAAACAATAAAGATTCTGTTAGGCGTGCCAGGCACGTGGCCGCGCTTGGGGGCACGTCTGGCCGTGCCTTGGCTGGCGCGTGGGTGGTCGGAAAATTTTTCTAAAAATATGGCGGTGTTCCTGAGGTTGAGTAAATCATGGTGGTATATTCAAATACCCCATTTGAGCAATGTATGAGAAGTTATTTCCTAGTTTTGTGTATATGCTTTAAATAACGTTTATTCAGTTATTTTGCATATAAGTGAGACCTATCCTGAAGACGAGGGCCATCAATCGAGGTTCGAGGGCTACGACCCTTCGACATACCAGTGAGTGGGCTTTTGGTTTTCCGTATATACCTATATACTTGAGATTTTTCCCAGAAAATGAATTTAAATGATTATACGTTTTGAAATGCCATGCAAAGTATCTGCCTATTTTATTTATGCATTAGTAGTTGCATATAATTATGATTGGTGTTGCGGACGCACAGGTAAGTGCCAGGTAAGTTTATAAATTAAAGATGTGAGATTAATTCAGTTATGCGAGTTATGATGTGATGTGATAAGAGATCATAAACTTGCACCCAGTGTTAGTGCTCCCGCCCAGAGTTAGGGCACAGTCCTTCACGTGATGTTCACCTCTCGCACCGTATGCTCACCTTGGATCCAAGTTAGGTGCATAGGCTTGTCGTACATACCACTTTAGGTGGTTTCGACTCGTAAGTGATCCACGATCATTCGCACAGCCTTCACGTGATCGTAGCACTAGAGCATATTTACTTTACACCTAGTCTTGTCATACAGACCACTGTAGGTGGTTCCGATTCGTGTGCAGAATTTGATTTGATATGATTGAGGTTGGTTATGAGCTATATACTCAGTAGTGTAGTTTGAGTTAAAGAGATTTGGTTGATGCAATATTTGACATTTATATACTTTGCCTGGTTTACCTATGAAATACTTTGGCATGGTATACTTCTATGGATTTTCATCTTGAGTATGATTTCGGATACAACTTATTATTATTATTATTTTCTGGGAAATTATACAGGTTTTACGACGAGGGGTTAGAACTTTTGAGAAATGAAATGATTTTGAAAAGCTTTGTTTTTGCCCACTCACACTTTCTGTTTTACGCCCCTCCAGGTTTTAAGTAGAAGTGCTTTGGTGGATAACGAGGATTCTGACGGGGGTTCTGACAGAACATCACCATGTAGGATCACCCTCGAGTATTGTATTATTAGTACTTGTCTTGCTTGACTGCACTTAGACTATTTATGCTCTGGTAGTGTATTTCACACTTAATCTCTCACTAGCACTCTATCTTAACTAGTTCTGCTAGTAGTTTGGTTTTTATTCCTTCGCAATTCCCTTATATCTCTATTGCTTCCGCACTGTGCACATGGTTACGTCACTCCCACATGACGGCCAACATGCCCTAATTTAGGTCGGGTGTGTCAAGAACCTTGGATCAACTAACGGTCCATTAATTTCAACCTTTAGATCACAAAAAGGTTGGGCTTATGCAAGTGGCCGACATTTGCCCTCATAGTGGGTTTTAACCTAACCATTGGAGTTGATCTTATATAATTATGCATAAATACTTTTTTGCTATTTTTTCTCTTTTTTCATCACCCACAAATCATCAAGGGAAATACCTATAAATAAGACATTTTCTTAATCTTGGAACATAAATAGAATTTTTTTGAATATGCATAGGCATGCATACACCATGCACAACAATAGAACAGAAATAGGATTCTTCTTACACCTTGAAATGACTTAATTGCTCTCGTATATAAATGGGTCATTTCCTCTTATTTTTTGATTTCTCTCTCTATATACTCTCTCATTTCCCTCTCTTCTCTCACTTTCTCCCTCACGCACTCTTTCTCCCGCTCTCACTGTGCACACATGGTGCATAGTCACCCGACCAACACCGTCCAAAACAAAGCCACCACCAATTTCATCTTGTCCTCACGAGTCCAAAACATCTAGCCATGTCACGAATCTCATCCCTAATCGTTGGGATCGAAACTCAAGCAAGTCGAGAGTTTTCTAGCCATTTTCTGGCAACACGACAAACAATTGAGACTTGAGATCACCACCATTGGACTCGTATCAACGGTGGGAACAAAGCCTAGTCATTAACTGTTGGTGTACACACAGTGTCTGCTGGGAAAAACAAGCTCACTCTCTCTTTCTCTCTCCACGAACATCATGGGCAGGAGGGATCAACACCACCAAAACAAGAAAACTCATTTGTTGTTGACCAAAAATAAGAAAACCCATTTGTTGTTTGCTCTCTTCCTTCCAATATTTGCAGATTGGTGAGATTGAAGAAGTGAGCTTTTTCATATTTGGGGAATAAGATAATAAACCCAGAAGCTGTATGAAGTAATAGTGAAACAAAATTTAATCAATTTCTCCCTCTTCTATATCATGGGATTCCCTACCTTGTTTGAATGTTATGATGGTGTTTACTAAAACTTGGCAAAAATTGGTGTTTTGTTGGATGAATTTTTCAGGATATGATCACTGTATGTACACGACATGCACATGATATGCTCACAGATCTGAACCAACCCAAAAACCCAAAGCTCATAGCTCTCTCTTTGAAATTAGAAAAAATGACGTAATCACATGTGACTCACCACCATATACACTATATGCACACCATGCACATCATATGTACAGTACATGCACATGATATGCACAGAGCTGGAGATTGAGTAACGAGCTGCTTTTCACATTAATAAGAAACTATAACAGCAACCTATTGGTATAGTGGAAACAATTAAAACATAATTGTTACGTGTATAAGGTTACAGTGGCAGTTAGAAAAGTCTCATTACGTATATCAACCATTGTTTAATCGTGCACGTGGAAAACATAATACTTGTTGTCATTATTTTATGGACACGCATGACCCTTAACGTCCTCTAAGATTTTTTTTTTTAATTTTTTTTTTCGGCTCGACCAATTAGGTTGTGGTCGTACTCACTAAATTCTAGGGCTCAACATACGTGCATCATAACTAGTAGACAATCCTGCTTCTCATATTAAGTTGTAGCCATGCACACCATGCACATTACGAAAAAAATTTGACAAATTTCTACAATTGAACACTTGAACCAGAAATTGTTCCTTCCTAGTTTTGTAGCATGTCAAAAAGTAAAGTTTATTCCACAACCCATAGACCCCAACATGAAACACAAATCCTAAATTAACTTCAAAGTATTAATTCATCTTACAAACAACCCATTTATTTCATAAATCAATGATGAAGGAACTTGGAACTAAACACCCTACCTTTATACTTGCCGAAGCTTAAGTCACCGTAAAAAATGGAACTTTCTGGCAAAAACAAAAAATATGGTACAAAACTCAGCTCACTCTTCTCACCTCTCTCTTGCATCCTTTTGTTTGAAATCAGAGGTATGAGGTCAACCCAAAACCCAAAACCCAACTCACTATTCTCTGTGGTGATAAGTTATTCGGAAGATAGCTCATGTGATAAAAAAAAATAGAATTTAAACCTCATGGTGAAGACAGTTAACAAATTTAATCTAAAAGTGAGATTTTCATCTAATGCCCGTTAATTGCAGGGATAAATATGTAAATATGTATTTTTGCAAAATTCAATTCAAATTTCTCAAAAAAATCTAAACAATTCAATTCAAATTTCTAAAACATTTTTGCATCACGTTCAACTTCTCAAAATTCAAATTGCAATTACGCACCTTGGAGGCAATTCAAAGTGCATTTCTATACTTGATGCTGCATCCATTTTTCATTGCCTCCAAGATACTCAACGCACTTTGAATTGTTTGGAAATTGAATCCTGCTACAAAAAAATTTTAGAAATTTCAATTGAATTGTTTAGAAATTGTTTGAAAATTTCAATTGAATTTTACAAAAATACATATTTACATATTTATTCCTACATTTAATGGAAATTGAATAAAAAATTTATTTTTAGGTTAAATTTGTTAACAGCCTTCACCATAAAAATTTAAACCCTAATTCTTTTACCATAAATACTATCTTTCGAATACACTATTATAACGGCGACTATTAACCCAATTTGGCCAAAGTAAGACCATCTCCAACCGAAGGTCCAGAGGGTTAGATGATTGAAAATAGCCCGAAAATTGTCTCTAACTGAGGGCGAGGCCAGAGGGCTCGTGGACCCCACGGAATCTGAAAGGACCAAAGGGCCAACCAACTGGCCTAATCTAGCCAGCCAGCCCTGGGCTAGGCTGGATTTTTTTATTATTAATACATTTTCTATCAGATATATCCGACAGTATTGTAGTTATTCCTGTTGGTTATAACCGATAAGAATGGTAGGCCTTTTTTTTTTTACAAAACTTTTAATTTTTTAAATTCTATTTTTTTTTTCCTATGACTTCCTAAGCCATTATACAACATTAAATTAAATTAAGTAACATGAAACAACATTAAACAACATGAAACAACATTAAATAACATTAAATTTAAATAATAAATTATGTTTGACCTTATGACCCTCGATTAGAAACGATTTTTTATGACAGGGCTAAAATGAGTCATATGGTCATTTGACCCTCGGTTAGAGATATAGGCAAATATGGCCATGTATTGTTCATTAAAATATTAATATCTTGGAGGACTAGAGAATTAAAACGAGTCATCTGACCCTCGTTTGGTTAGAGATGGCCTAAGTAAATGAGCTGAGCTCATAAGTTTAACAAGTGTGAGACATAAGGTAGTTTGCTTGTTTGCTGACACCCACGAAATTAAAAAACAACCACAGAAATAGAAAAATATTCACATCATAATTTCAATTATCCTTTATATCTTGTCGGCTAACAAGAGATTTTTCAGTGTGACGGGCACACAAGGTGGTACACCACGTATCATTATACAAATGATGAAATATGTGTGTTGAAAAATTAATAACTTAAAAAATAAAATTTTTCACCACTTACATAAAAATACGTAGTATACCATTCGTATTCTCATCACAATTAAAAATTTCTTTCGGCCAACGCCACCCTCCTAAATGCTCCTGATTCCCTCAAATCGCACCACGTGTCCCCACTCACGTTTTTCAAACTCCCTCCTTAATCACCCCCGTGACTCTATCCCTTCCCTCCATCTCCTTCATTCTACGCTCTTCTTAATAATTCTGTCTCTCTCTGTCGTTGGTCCGCTTTCAGAGTTTGTTGAGCAAAAGGTGGAGTAGAACCTCAGCCTATCCTCTCCTTCAAACAATTTCTTATTTTTAGGGTTAGGGTTTCCCCCAGATCTCACCAATTCCCATTTGATCCCCCCAAATTTCATCGATCCTTGATCGCATCCCTCATCGTATTCATCGTCTCTCCCTTTCTCTCCGATCGTCCCCCTTTTCGTAAATTATGGTCGCAAGCTTTTCCATGGTTTGCAGTTTCTCCGTTATCAAATCGAATTCGCTCCCGATCCTTTGTTCCTCTCACTGTTCCAGAAATTATAGGTTTTCTCGTATGATCCTGTGATTTTTTTGGTACATAAAAGAAAATTTTAGGGTTTTAATGGCGCTTTTTGTGTAAATGGTTGTTTGTATGTAAATACTTGGGGAAAATTTAGGGTTCTCTGTTGAATTTGTGTGTAATTGTGATTGATTGTGTCGGGTTTGAATCTGAGGCTATGTATATTGAGGAACTGAAGGGAGGAGAAGTTGCAAGTGGGGAAAAAGGGAATTTGTCCCTTGGAAATAGAGATTTTGATAGCAGGAGCATCACACGGTCCGATGCGAAGCGGGTTTTGATCGGTGCAGGAGCTCGTGCGCTGTTTTACCCGACTCTGCTTTACAATGTCATTAGGAATAAGCTTCAGGCTGAGTTTCGGTGGTGGGATAAGGTTGATGAGGTACAAATTCATTTTATTGTTCTATTTTTGTATTTATGTATTTGTCATGTGTATAGATTGGTTTCACTTGCCATATAGTATATACGTTTAGGTGTTGGGTTTGATTTAGATTCCGAGTTCGATTCGATAGCTCTTACGAGTACTTTATGTCTGTGAACTTATCTCTTATTAATGTAATTCATGAATGGGGTTTATGTGATTCTTTGTGTGCGGTGATGTTAGCTTGGAATTCTTTTCTTCGCTGATAGTTTATGTAATAATGTAGACCCAGTAAATTATCTTCAAACAAAAAATTTTGCTTATGTAAACATGTGGCTTTTTCTTCTGCGAGTGTTTATATGATCTATTGTTGATTTTTTTTTTTTTCGTCCGTCTGAATGCTAATAATTTTATTTCCAGTTTGTATTGTTAGGTGCAGTTCCATTCCCTACTGACGTACCTCGCTTAAAGGATGTCGGAGTTGGTGGAGTCATAACACTTAATGAGCCATACGAGACTTTGGTTCCAACATCTCTTTATCATGTTAGTGGTTTTTCTTGTGGTCATGTTACACCCCAGAATCATTCTTGAGATTTGTATTGTGAGAGTTCACTTGCTTTTGGAGATTAGTTGATGCATTTTTCTCTCAGATGAAATGGTGTTGCTGTTTGTGAGGATATCTTTTGTTTTTTGTATGACATATTTAATACCTGACAGGTTAACTGGTGTTTTCTGTAATATTGTTATGTATTAATATATGAATTATGTGGATTAAAATTGACTTGGTTCATGTCTGTACTGGACCAAAACTTGGGGATTTGTTTTATGTTTTTCTTATACTTTATGTTTGCGGTCTACCCTATTTCCCAGTAGTTTATGTTACCATATTTTTATGTGTTTCTACTAAATTTGTGGCAGTCTCATGGCATTAACCATCTGGTGATTCCTACAAGAGACTACTGCTTTGCACCATCACTTGATGATGCATGTCGTGCTGTAGACTTCATTCATGGTAAGCATTCTTGGAACCTGATTTGATCATCTTGGAAGGCCTTTGATATTGCATGACTTAGCTCAAACAAGGCATGTTTTTAAGGCCTTTGATATTGCATGACTTAGCTCAAACAAGGCATGTATCCATGCCATATTCTGTTCTTGGCTAGATACGGTTGACATGTTAGGAAACTTTTAAAGCTGAATACAATCATCCAGCATAAGTCTAATATGCAAGGGCCCGGGGCGATTGTGAGGCTGTCCTATATTTTTTCAGTGTAAATAAGTTATGATGTATGGTGGTGGTTGTCGAATATTATAGACCATCTAACCTGCCTCGTGTTTTATCAGTCAGAATTTTAGAAACTTAAAAGAGATGATTTTCATTGACTCTTTTTCATTTGGTCATTTTTAAGCTGCTTAGTGGTGTTTGTTGTTGAAATTTACTCTTTAAGGGTAAATATAAAAAAATCATTTGATTTATTTCATCTGTACTTGTTTAATTTTCATTAAGGACTAGGAGGTTTAGTGTCAAGTCATTATATATATATATATATATCCTGGGATCGATCTTGTCATTTTCGTGTAAATGGTTGATTGTAGTCTAGGATAAGATTTTGTTTTTTCTCCTAAGAAGACTTATCTGATATATTTCTTTGTCATTTTGGTTTTTGTCATGAAGAAAATGCATTAAGTGGACAGACAACATATGTTCACTGTAAAGCTGGACGGGGGCGTAGTACGACCATTGTTATCTGTTACCTGGTTAGTACTAGGCTCTGAAATTACCAATAACTCCGAGGATTGCCAGCTTTACTGATCTTTTTTTAATTTTTAATTTTTTTTTAATTATATATATTTTTATATAGGTCCATCACAAGCAGATGACACCTGAATCTGCTTATGAATATCTAAAGTCAATTCGGCCGAGGGTGCTTTTAGCCTCTGCTCAGTGGCAGGTAACTTGTACAACTTATCTGTGATTTGCACTCGCATTGGTGGCTAATATGTCTCACTGCTGTTTCATGCCTTTTCCTTCTGTTGGTCCTCCTGGTGTAGTGAGAAACATTGTATTTACATTTTTGTTGTTAAATCAATATCAGTGTGCGAACAATTTGCTTATAATACTAGATTTACACCTGATCTGTGGCATGATCTAATTCTAGCCTTGAATTTGACTTTTCCTGATGTCCTATTTGATGGTTCCTTTTTTCAGGCTGTCCAGGACTACTACTATTTAATGGTGAAGAAAGCTTTTGTTTACAGTCACATGCCAGATCTGATGATGACACCGCTTCAGTCTGCTTCCTCACACAATCTAGTTGCATTTGATGAAGGCTCTGTGGTAGTGGTAACAGAATCAGATCTTGAAGGATATGATGCGAGTTTCCAGTCTGGCACCGTGGGAAGTGAGATTTGGGCGGACTTAAGTGTGGTTTATCGGGTGCGAGTAGCCGGTCAGGCAGCTCTTGCAAGAATCTCATGTATGTGGCTCCGCTTCGGTGCCCACCAGAAGATGTCAGGAGAGAATTCGGGCAGGAGGGCTGATCGTCTGAGCGGCATTAGTGTGGATATACAAGTCTACTGAGGCGAAGCCTTAGAAAATGCATACAAGTTGTTTGCTAAGCGTTCTTTTTCTTTATACTTTCTCGTACAGAAAGGGGGAATAATGTTACATGAGGCCGCTCTAAACTGCGTTTTCGCCCCCTTATATAAAATTGAGTCGCTACTTGTACCTTGAATCGAAATGAAAGAAAGTAGTGCATTTTGGTTCAATTATATAGTACAACAACAACAAAGCCTTTTCCCATTAAATGGGGTTGGCTATATGAATCCTAAAATGCTATTATGCTTGGTTATGTGTCATATCTTCTGTTCGATCTAAGTACTTCAAATTTTTTCTTAGAGTCTTTTCCAAAGTCTTCCTAGGTCTGTCTTTATGCTTTCAGTCCTAAACCTCTGTCATGTAAGGTTCAATTATATAGTGGTGCATAAAATTCACTAGAAAGTGATCTGTCTTGTATACTATTGGAGATATAGAATATATCATCTCTCCGAATTCAAGCAAACAAATGCTGCCTCGAACATTTATTTGGTAACCAAATTTAGTAGCACACAAACACGTCCGGAGTTTGTAATTCAAGTGGTTTAGAGCGATTCCAGTAAGGCGTAAGGCGTATGCATGCGGAATATCAAGTCAGTTTTTATGCTGAACGCAATTTTATTTACCAAGATCAGTCCTTGCATAATTTTGTACAGAATAACATAACCATATATTAGCAGGGTTTCAGTCACATAGGCATGGAATAAATTGCAATTATTGTACAAATAAATCATCCCCACCCACAAACCCCAGTGTAATTCTTGATTTAGTAGTTTGAGTTACCTAGTAATTAAGCTTCATCAAGGCTGAGGGAGTGACTTGTCCTATGTGAGCCCAAGAAGTTCACTGAACAAATTCTTGACTGGTAAGGGCCACCCGTAAGACGACCACCCTTCCGGTACATCTCCAGTTGATGCTCTGTCATCAAAATCAGGCGTTACTTGCATTTTCTCATTGCTTTCCACAAATCCATGTTCAACTCCACTTGCCCTGGTATAACTAGCTTTCTTGTTTCCATCCATCATCGACGCTGAAACTTGCAAGTAGGGCACCACGTGCTTTTTCATGTCGCTGGTGGAGATTCCGAGATGACCTCCTGCAACGCTAATGTACATGACCCTCCCAGCTTCATCCAAGTTTCTCAAACCGATCCAGTCCTCAGTAAACAGATCGGTCTGCATAAAAGTGAAGGCAAAGAAAACGCGTACGCTTAATTGTAAATGCAAATCTTCTAATGCTTCAAGTCTCTAACACTAGTATTAGTATTATTGTACTTCTGTTACCTGTTGTGGACTTAAAATTGATTTGAAGCTCTCATCTTCGTAATATCCAAACCACGCGGTCTCCTTTGGTATCAAAACAGTGTCATGCTCAAACTGCAGAAATACGAAATTAACATGGAAATAATGTATATGCTTACTTGGCTAATTATTCTGAGGATCTAAGAAATGTTACCAAAGAAATATATTTTTCCAACTTACCATGATAAGCACCAGGTTCTGTAAGCTACTAAACCTTTCCTTGTACGTCGAATTTTTCTCACCAGGGAGTTCGTTGTTGAGCTTCGGAAGAAACTTGCATTTCTCTTAATAATCAGACATTGCCTGGAAAGAAACTGTTGATCAGGATGAAGCAGACAGCTAATTCCGTCGAACTTATGATTGCAAGGTTACTTGATATATTTATAACATAGGTATATGAAGTAAAAACACCTCATTAAATGTATCGAATGTTTCATTTCGAGCCACTACTCACATTTGGTAATTTAAGATAACCGCTGGGAGCCAAGTGTTCCTGCATTTTCAGAATCACAATCAAGATAGTGAGGCCCCATCAGAAATATACCTAGGAGGACGAGAGTTGACACCGTAATAGAGACAAGAAGAAAGAATCAGCAGAATTAGATGCGTACTTGAATATAGTCAGTGTAGATCTCTGATTTGAGTAGCTTATTCACAATGATGCAAAATATACCAGACTGCAGAGGCACAAAAACAAAGCCCCTTATCATTATCAACATATCTCAAATAGGTCACAAGAGTATTTCCAACCAAGTTTGAAGTGTTCCTCGATAGTTATATACCTTACGACTCTAAATTTGAGACATATTTTGATATAAACATTAATGTTCCGCAAAAATCTCACAAATATATAAATACGCTGCGAAATCAGCTAAGTACAGTTAAGTAAATGACCAGAATAACGGTGGGATCTTTGTATTGAAGATTTCACTCTTAGATGTACTTCATACAAAATGCTTTCAAATATTCTCATCTTATGTAATTGAAAGAATGACGTAGGAAATACTGTTTGCTGCAACCATTTCCGACAAAGTACTGTAGAAAGTGCTAATCCTCTCCTGTATAATAGCATAAACTTTCCCCTATATATATATAGTTCTTTTGGGCGAGAAGCAGGCCGGTACCATACTACTACAATTGGGAAGAGGAAACATCAAGCTTACTAGGACAGTACTTTGTAAGCAATATCTGAATATGCAAGTTCAATTGTAGTTTATATATATGTACATTCTTCACCAGAAGCTATGTCAGCAAAAAAAAACATTTGGTTAGGGAGGGATTAAAATTCCAAGATGATAGTATGATACTTACACCGCAGAGAGGCACAGAAGCAGTACCCGCATCAGGTCCTCCTAGAGAGATAAAGTTCTTGACCTGTTTCAATATCGGCAAAAACAAGAATTTTCATATTGTCAACTCTGCTTATATTAGGAAATGAAACATCATCCTGTGCGAGCATTAAACCAAAGAAACAATGATACGGAAGAAAGATCTATAAACATAATAAAGCATTTGCCTATAAACCACACCATAGAAAAATGCGACTAAAAATTTCTCCGATATCAGAAATAATCCTAAGAGCTATTATGTCACACCAAAATCGTCGTACCCAGTGCACAAGGCTCCCGCTTTACGCAGGGTCTAGGAGAGGTGAATGTCGGCTAACCTTACCCCCATTTTATGGAGAGGCTGCTCCCAAATGTCACACCAAAATAATATAAGAAAATCCTAAAGAACTTATAACACCATTCCTTATGCATTTTTAAAGAGTTGGATACATGTAGCTCACTGCATGTATGATAACTGAATTCAATTTTTGTTATTATAACAATACATGTAGTCACTTGAAAAGCAGTGGAGAAAACTTGAAATTAGCAGAGTTGGTTAAATTGAATCTTACAGGCGGTCCATCGATGCAAAATTCTACCACACCTCGGCCTATCAAATTGCCCTGTCAAATTAAAAAGAAAAAGTTATGAGAAAGAACCGATTGACCAGAGTTACATGAGCATCAAAACTCAAAATTATAAGATACAATTCATTTACTCATAAGCATTGAGGTATTGAAAAAACAATCAAACATGGTGAAAAAATTCTCATAGATCAAACGACAACGAAAGCTACATAATATAAAATAATTGCATATCCACAACGAAAGAAAATAAAATGTAACGCCAGATAATGCCACATATAGCAACAAAGCCATGAGCCAGTAGCTAAACTTGGGAATAAAATAGCATCTAATAAGGACAACATTGAAATGTAACGACAGCTTAACTGATGGCCAGAACAATGATAAATGTTCTAAAATACAGTCATAGACACCAAGAATCATTAGGGTGAAGATGGCGGATGATATCAACTCAAGGAGTGATTTGATTCAAATACAAAATACATAAATAAGGACCAGTTAGGTGGATGAGGAAGAAAGGATGTGATGACATGTATTTACTAAAAGAAATGGTGAGGAAGGATGTCAATATGTTATTCCGGCTATGGTAACTTAATTTGTGGAGTTGAGTTGATAAAAAATCTAATTTACTATAAATATATGTGAGAAACAGAAAGATCCAATCATAAGTCACAGAAACTTGTCTCAGTTCTTCCCTTTCTTTAACCTGTAGTTGTAGTAGGGAACAAAGTCAAAAGTCACAGAAACTTCAAAAGCCAGACCAACATTATACGGTAACAGGAAAACTTCACCACCTTATCACAAACGATTCTGGTCTGCAAACATGTAGAACAAAAGTCAGATTACAAGTGGAAATCAAGAACCATCAATAAAATGACAAGCCTTGATTTTTTTAGTTTTTACCTGTTCTTCAAGAGGTAAAAACCAGGAATCCCACGTTCCATCCCCAACCTCTCTGCAGGAAGGTAAATCCAAGCAATATTAATGGAAAAAATACACTACATACCACATATGTCCCCCAAGAATTGAAAAAAAAAACATGTAAGAAACCATAAGGGTGGACTTCCCCGTTACACATCACCAAGAGTATTTAAATCAGGTTGTATCTTATCATATTGTTCTATAAACTCAAGAAGGCAACACCATATGTTAAATAAATCTCAGGATCAGAACTTGACATGAACATATATAAAAGTTGTTAAAAACAATGTGATGAATAAACTATGAGCAATCAGCTCTAGAAGGATAACATATAGCAATGGGAAAAAGTAAGCAGGCTTGAGAAGAAAATAATGGACCATACATGCAATATCCTTCAGTACCAGAAAAGTTGCTCAGTTGCTCGGTAAACTGTTTAACTCCTTTATTAGAGCACTGGTCTCCAATGCCTATCATGATGAATGAAGCATTAGAATGCAGAAAGAGCATAAGAATGCAATAGTAAATAATGGTAAGAGAAGAAATGAATTCTTAGTTTCAATGATCTACAAAGTTAACAAAATCCAGGAAAGAACCACTCAAATATATAAAAGGAGACTAAAAGAAGAACTAAAATGGATGATGTTCGTAATCCAACCAAAAACACTTGACAACTAATACTAGATTGACCAAATTCAAAGGAAACTAGGTATCGCTATAAATGTCAAACTTCTTTTCAAACATACAACACAGAACACTTGCACTACTCCAAAATTTTCTTTGTTAGGTCATTCTCATGGGTCAAGATTGAATTAGTACATTAGATTATGCAGAGTTTATTGAATGCATTAGTTAATTGGCTAACATGGAGGTTCTGACACTCATCAAATGAAAAATACATCATACTAACTCTCTCTTGAGAGACTACTTACCAGTTGAATTATAATTTTAGAGGCTGGTTTACATGCCAAATTTTCCTCGTAATTCGAATTATTCTGCTGCAGTTAGATGAGGCATGCCCAGGCAAGCAACAGATATAGTGGTAACAATCCAGCAGCAGTTTTTATATCTTTTTTGGCTCAACGTGTTATTTTGTTTTGTAATTTTCTCAGCCGTTTTTCTTGGTGATTAACTTCAAAAAGAATCTATTTGGTTCATGCTACAGAAAGAAAAAGTAACAGCCGTTTGTATCTCTGTGTTCAATTATGTTCCTCAGGTGCACCGAAAAAAAGTGATTTAATTATTTGATCTGCAACTTCATGTAACGCTTTATTTAATTAAGCACAGTTATTTTATATGTAAGATTTTTTACCACACAGAAAAATGCAAAAAATAGAACTTTGAGAAGATTTCTTCCACATATAGATTAAGTCCATGAATCCATGCATTGCATCCGATGGCATTTGGATATTAGTATCTAATTGAACATCTTTGGTAAAATGGTCATAATCAAGTTCCTAATTAGTTCTATAAACCCTTCTCTAATACAGCAAATTACAGCAACCCACCATTATTTAGCATCAATTAATCAACTGTTGTACAGAAAATAACAATAATATCAAAAACCATAAAAATAAAGCAAAACCCAGATACAAAAACAGATTTATCAAACAAAATATGAATAATTTCTTTAAAAGGAAAATTGACAAGTATGAAACAGAAAGAGCAGGAAATTACCATGGAGGACTATGAAGGGTACGGAAAGTGAAGTTGGGATGGATATCAAAGCCACGATGAAGACGACGACCAACTCCATCATCTTCTCTTCTGGATTGCTGTGAAATGAGGTGTGTAAATAGCACATCTCAATATTAAATATTTTAATATTTATCTAGGGTAATAGTAATGGAGGTTGGTGGTGTGTGATTGGTGGATAAAGAAGCTTAATACATGGAGGCACAAGTGGGATGAGCGGCGGCTGCGGTTGGCTTTTACTCGCCTGAATTTATTGACGATTGTCTGGTTTGCTTCTTGAAGTCACCGATTGATGATCTGCCAAAAGAAACAGAGATTAAGGGGATGTAATCAATTGAGAATGTGAGAGATTTTAGAGGGATGTATTCAATTAGGATTCTGAGAGAGGTTCAGGGAATTAATAATTTCAGGGATATTCAATTAGGATTTTAAGTGATTTTCTAAAATTTTAGGTGTATTCAATTAGAATTTCAAAATAGTTTATTAAAATCCTTAGAAATTCAGGTGTATTCAATTAAGATTTTAAAGAAGTTTATAACATTCTAGGTGTATTCAATTAGAAATTGATTTTAAAGAATTTGAGAAAGTTAAAGAATTAGAGGGAATTTGAGAGATTTCGTAGTGTATTTTAAGTATCAACAAATCTCACCTCTTCCCATGAGATTTCGAGGGAATTGAATCAAAATTTTATATGAAATCTCTACAAATCAATTAAACTCTATAAAAATTCATGGATTTATAAATCCATTAAAATCTCTCACATTCTCAATTGAATACACCCCTTAATTGATTTATAAATCCGTTGATTTTTATAGAGTTTAATTGATTTGTAGAGATTCCATATAAAATTTTGATTCAATTCCCTCGAAATCTCATGGGAAGAGATGAGATTTGTGGATACTTAAAATACACTACGAAATCTCTTCAATTCTCTCTAATTCTCTCTAATTCCTCAACTTTCTCAAATTCTTTAAAATCAATTTCTAATTGAATACACCTGGAATGTTATAAACTTCTTTAAAATCTTAATTGAATACCGCTGGATTTCTAAGGATTTTAATAAACTATCTTAAAATTCTAATTGAATACATCTAGAATTTCAGAGAATCACTTAAAATCCTGATTGAATACCCCTAGATTCATTAAAAGAATTAAAATCTCTTAAAATCCCAATTGAATATACCCTAAATAGGATTAAAGTCGCCGATTGGTGATTTGCGTAGTCAAACTGTCAGTCCCTAGGAGTGGGAGGTACAGTTTTTGTTTATTGTTATATGGTCTTTAGCCATGTCAGCAAATTTTACAAATGCCATATTATATTAGAGGAAATTATATTTTGTCCATCATCTTCCACTAATACGAGCCGTTAGATTTTGATCCAATAGTTACAATTATTATAACTTTTAGAAATGCTCTCTATTTGTAGTCATTGGATCAAAATCTAACGGGTCAGGAGAATCCTGATCTCCTATTTTTGAGAGGATCCAATTCCGCGTTTGAATTCAATAATGTCACGTCATGTGTAATTTTTTTTTTCTTCATATGATGTGATATTATTGGATCAGAACACTATAATAACGGTGAATTCGTTTCATGTAAATTGTTCTTTTCGCTAAGGATGGAACTTGGGCAGGCTTGATGCTCAATCCAACCCTAACCTGACATTCACAATTCGAACTTTGGTTGGGTTTGCATTCATTAGGGTCATTGGTGCTATTGAGCTTGTTCCTTCTCTATCTCATACTCAAAATATTATTCGTATGGGAAAATGGGTTTTCCTTCTATTTTTTTCTACTACTTTTCTAGACTTGGCTATAGAGATTTTAGAGATGCATCTTCCAATTGATGAGGATAAGGACGTGTTAATTTGGAAAGCTTCTACATTTGGAGTTTTTTAGTTCTTATATGACTATGAAATTGTTTGTCCTTGATTTCATGTTGAGAGTTGGGCTTCTATATTTGGTGTCCTTTCATTCCACCTCGCTCCTCTATTTTAGTTTGGATGATTCTTTTCAAAAAGCTCTCAATAAAGGATGAACTTCAACGACGAAGTATACCCTTTGGTTTCAATATGCCAACTACATTACAAGAATTCTGAATCTATTTAGCACTTATTTTTTAGTTGTGGATTTGCACAACGTACTTCATGTTGGCTTGCAATTCAATTTGCCAATATTCTTCTACTTATGAGTTCCTTCTCGGATTTATGGCTTGCTTTTGTGTCAAAGTGGTTTCTCCACAACTTTGCAATGTCTGGCTAGCATCATGGTTTTTCTTATTAATGGCTATTTGGAAGATGCGTAATAAAGTGAAGTTTGAAAGTAAGCTTTATTCCCTTTCACACCTTTGTCGTTCCATTTTGGCCTGGATTAGGTACGTTGGAGTTTTCACTCCTAGGCATGTACTGTTGACCCTAAAAACTACCAAGCCTACGTGGCCCACAAACCGAGTAACTAGTGAGCTAACTACGTCTTTCGGTTGATGCGGGACGTGCTAACTCGCCGGCTGAGCTCGGTTGATGAGTAAAATATGTTGATGTTGCATTGGGTGCGCTGCTGACTTTTTGATCATGCAATTGCGGTCGAGGAAGGAATAGATCTCGACCTTCAGGTTCTAGAGCTTGAAGACAAGGCTGCTAGTTCTACAAAGTTCACAAATCGTCGGCGTCAGATTCGGTCATGGTGATTATATTTATAAGAGTATAAGCATACCAAATCGAGACACCAGACTATATGGACACAAGTATTCAAAGCAGAGGTACATTTTAATCGTAAATGTTGTTCGGCCGTTAGAATTCCGAATTCTAAATCCAACTTGTGAGTATCTAATCATAAAATAATTCGGCGTTCAACGCACCGAGTCTAGTGATTCATAACACCTCACTTCGCAGAGAATGTTCGTGAGATGACCTCTGCCAATAAGGATTCGAAAACCATTCTCAACCGAGACTTGGATAGATAACCAATCAACATTAACGCAGTGCTGTTTATCCAAACTAAAGGTGCTTCGCGGTCGGTTGATTCTACAGTGACAGTGCTGTTTATCCAAATTGAAGATGTTCGCCGGTTACCTTCACAGTGTTGTTTATCCAAACTGAAGATGTGTCGGTGAAAAAGAAAATAAAAATCTCAAGGTTGTAGAGAGGTTTCGCATAGAGCGAGAGTTTGCGCAAGGCAGTTTGTGTGTTGAATTGGAGGGTTTTTTCGTTGTTTGCCGCTTTGTATTTATAGCAGTCAATCTCCTCTTGGCTGTATCAGAACTATACTCGGATTAGGATTCTTTATCTTAATCCAACCAGGCCTCGGTCAATCCTACCGTCACTAAGACTCTAAACCAAACTCCTTATCCGGCCATCTTTATTTCTCAAATCTTAGCATCCTTATCCTATTGAGACTCTTTATCATACCAAGACTCGACCCATTTGCTCTTATCCAGATTAATCCTTCTTGCAATAAAACTCGACCGCCCTAACTGGGTAGCCCATGACCTTTGGCCGGCCCACAATATTTTCAGAAAAGCTTTAGACCGAACCTAAACCTATGTTCGGCCCAATAGTATTATTTTGGGCCCAAACATTGCCCCTTCACTTCTGAGCTTTTCGGCTTAGAACTCCTTAGCCGAGTTTCGGCCTTGAAGAAGTAAACCCTAGGTATTTGAAAAGTTCCCAATATTCCAGCCATCAGGTGTATTCATGAAACACAATCACACGGTCCTAGTCTTATCAGTCATCCTGCCATGTGGCGTCTTCTGGGCACGTCTGTCCTCTAATGATGACACTTGAAACGTTCGTGCAGACGTTAAACATCACTTTGTCATTAATTATGCCGCTACACATACCCACGCCACCTTGAACCACGAACTGCTAGGTCATCAAATCGTCCCTTCATCATCAAAACCGCTGCCACACGTTACCACGTCGCCTCAATCCCCGAGTTCTTTGGTCCTTTCACACGGGTTTTCGAATCTCCATAGTGATTGAGAAAACCGACTGTTTGATTTTACCATTTCTTTTCAAAATCGAACGATTGACCTCCTTCTAAAACTCTTATAAATACCCAAAATCCTTTATTTTCCCATTTACGCTCTCAGAATTCTCAAATCTTTTATTCCCAAATCAACCTGCAAAAACTCTTTTCCAACCAGAAAATTTCCTCCAAGTCCAAAACTTCTTCAAACTCTTAGCAATGGCTTCCAACATCTTCATCTCCAAACTTTCCGATGAATGCGCTAAGTGCAGGGACTTCATTGACCGGAGCACCATAAAAAATATGCGATTTAAAGGTGACTCGAGCGCTTCTCATCAGTTCCTGGGACCACTCTTTACAGACAATGTCCCAGCGTCCATTACTAACCTCATCAAAGACAACTGCCTGAAACCTTTGTTTCAAGGATATGATTGGTTGAAGTGGGAATTGACCAAACCCCAAGGAACCTGAGCTTCCACTACCGCGACCTAAGTAGTGTGGGTCGAAAGGATAAAGAAGTTCTTTAACAAAGAATGGAAGGTTCTTGGCATTTATGATGCCATCAAGCCTTCGACCATCGAGATTGCCATGGACAAAGAACTTCTTATGGTAGCTCTGGGTTTTTGGTGCTCGGCCACCAATACTATGGTCCTTCCACTCGGCCTTATTGGCCATATTGTTCTCGACATCTTAGCCATCCTCGGGACCTCCTCTTCAGGTCTCCCGATTAACATCTCCCTCTCTGGATGTCCATCTAACCTCGACCTCAAGATACACTTAGATGAACGCGCGGTCAAGTCGCTAAGGAAGAAAAATCAAGAGCCATTGATAGAAAAAGTTCAGAAATTACTTCTTTAACTACAACACCCTCATTCAACATTTCGCTGGCCGAAGGGAAGAGAACCTCAAGAAAGGAAAACATGAAGCTTTCCTTTTCTATTGGTACAACAAATTCATTTGTTGTACCAAATCAAATAAATGTTTGCTAAAAAACATGTCGGTCGCTGAGGCGCTAGCTAGTGGTCATGTCCTGGCTCTTAGCTCGGCTATCATTGCAAACCTCACACGATGCCTAGCCGAGGCGACAGTCAACAAGATTGACCCCCACTAAACTAGCTCACTCTAGGTCCTTCAACTCTGGTTGCAAGTTTATTTTGCCACCCTCAGGCCAGAAATCCCCAACTGCATACCCACCGAAGCATTGGGTTTACAATTGGGCTCTAGACCCGCTCCTCCTCACTTAGTCGAATAAGTTTTTAAATACTTTTTTGGCCTAGAAAACCTTTCTGATGATGAGTTTTTGATTTGTTGTTGTCAAGAATATCCCCCTTCCATCAAGCTCTCATCTTCGTCCTGAACTGAAGCCGAAGACGTTGTCCTTCGAAAGAGCTGGGGACCGTTTGTGCTGATATGCAACTTTCCCCTCGGTTGCGATGCCAAACGTGCGAGTTGGGAAGTCTACCATCCCCACTTCACTGCCCCACTTCACTGCGCGGCAACTTGGCTACCTCCAAGGCTGCCTATTGCCTCTACTTACCTCCCGTTCTCTCCTGAGCCGATGACACTTCTCTGGTTCTTCAGAAAGAGAATGTAAGGAGGCCAAGCAAGAATTTCAAGAAAAATGCAAGAAATTCCGCCTCCAGCCGAACGTCCTCGAGACATTCAATACCGCCACCTTTGTTGAATGGTGGGCCGCCTATACCTAAGACTTTTTCTGTGCACTGGTCGAAAACATTATCAAGAAAATTTTTGGTGACCGCCCGAAGAAGACTTCTGCCCCGACCCCTAAAGAAACGACTCAAGGTATTTGTCTGTGTTTATCATTTTACTTTGGCCATTTGTTTAAACTTGCTGTTTTAATTTTAGCTTCTTCAGGTAGTTATGCGGACGCAGCAGTTGTGGCTGTAAGCAAGAAAAAACTGCCCCCTCGCTAAAGAAAATCGTGACCGCTTCATCGATTTTACCGGGTAAGCGGTCTCGCCCAGAGGCTGAAACGGCTGGCGATGCCCCTTTCCTAAAAGATGTGTCAAGAAGTTGGTGAGAAAAAAGGAGCGGGATATTCATGTCATCTCCAGCCAGACTACATGAGCCACCACTAAATCTCATCGCACTCCTGCCGTTCGAGTCTCGACAGAAATGCAAACAAAACCTCTCACCCATCAAGCTCATGAGGTTCACCCCGTTGAACAAGTCGTGGTCAAGCCGACCGTTGATCTGATGGTTAAGGAATCCTCAGCTCCAAGGTCGGCCGTTGCTCCCATCTCGAAAGAAGCGGCCACCTTGGCCAAGAAAACTTTCTCCCCGAATCCAAAAACAAAAACAATGATCGTTCTGGATAAAGATGTATGACTATGTTGTTGGTAACTTTTCCTTCCACTAGATTCTGAATCCTAAACAATTCTTATTTCAGGATGACGACAGCGAAGAACTCCTGCTAACGAGTCGCCCTCGACCAACTAGACTTCCTACCAATAATTCTCCACCTGTGGTTGAGGCGACTGACCAGGTTGATCCTCCTACAGCCGACCGTGGAAAAATGCCATTTGTCGAGCCTGAAGCGACGATAGAGACACTAATCCACCCGCAAGATCAGGACCTTGGCATTCCTCCTTAAGAAGTTACTTCGGCTTTTATAAGGCTCGGTCTCTTTCTTTTGTTGATTTTATTATAACAAGTCTGAACCGAGTATAATACTAAATGTCAAGTGCCTGATTATTCATTTCATAGACAATTCCAGGTGTTATCTATAT